>NC_090190.1:9086723-9190060 GCF_024679245.1 Pseudorasbora parva
GTCCTTGATTTTCCCTGAAGTCTTTTTACATCCTGTAATTTTCATAATTTAAAGGGGACCATTTTTAAAAGATGTAAAATAAGTATGATGTCCTCAGAGTGCATATGTGAAGTTTTCAGGCTCAAAAAATCCAACAAGATCTCATGGTGATGCGTATCAATAGTACGAGTGTGAAATCTCGTAGAATGGATACGCCAAAAATGTTGCCGTGCAAATGGTACGCAGTTTTTCGCGTGCATATGATACGCACTTTATGGCGTGCATATAACATACTCTTGGGTAGGTTGAGGGTGGTGGGGTGGGGGGTCCGTACTTATAATATGCAATAAAGTGCGTATCAAAACTCATTATGCCGTATACATTCCACGAGATTGCACACTCGTACTATTTATACGATCTATCGTATAGCCTGTTAAAGCAGCACTATAGGTAACTTTTCAACCTTCATAATTTATTTTTAAGACTCTTGTGATGATACATCGACTTACAATAGGTTGAATGACACGTCTGCCATAGCTTGATGGGGTCTGTATCGTTTTTAATCGTACTTTTAAACTTCAGGTTTCGGGTAGTAACCCGAGAACAAAAAGAACTACAAAATTCGACTGCTTTACGGCATATACGTCACTTCCACCAACACCCACACTTCCTTACATTCGGACGTGCGAGCCCAACTTTGTTTGTCGGATAATATAGTCATGTCCGAAGCAGCACAGAAAAAAATAAGAAAGAAAAGGTTTTATTGGAGGAAAGCAATAAGAGGAGACGAAAAAGTGATGGGATTAAAGCCAGGACGGGGATCAACATTGGACCAGCGTTTGCTCGTTGGCGTGAGCTGAAGAAGGCGTGAATTGAGGTATCATATAGATTCTGTAAAACCGTAACCAATAGACTACTATAATGACGCTGGCTTGTAATCGTGAGCATTATTTGGCGTTTGAAAAAAATAAAACCCATGAAATTATATTCATATGACATGCTGAAACATATGCCACTAACTGTACCTGGAATGAAGACATTTATCACGACACGCACCGCCAGAAGAACACCTGCATGTGAACTCTTCCTGCAGTGTTCAGGGGAACTGTTAGTGCTGCACCAACCCACGGGCCGCTTTTATGAAGTTATTTGGCCCGCCGCGCACCACTGTATATATTTTTACAACCTGCTCCGCACCCGCGACCATTATATAGACATACAGGGTCCGCGGGTTATGAGACCACCCGCGCATCACTAGTTCAGGGCTATCAGGGTTATCATGTCAACAAATGCATGTGCGATGGCATCCCCTGTTGTAGGATGACAGAGCTTACGAGAGTAGTTGAGGACATTATTTTTTCCCAACTGTAGGGGGAACCGGAGAGCAAAAGTGGCCAAGTGCTGCTTTAACATGGCCACTTTTTGAGGGTGAGCAAAAACAGGCCATGTTTGAGCATGTACCATTAAACACAAATGAGCTGGTGCTCCCAGCCCCCTTTCAAGAAAAGGACGGATCTTCAAGAGCTCATTCTCCGGTATATCAGCAACAACAAAACAGGACAATCTCATGCGCTGAAAATGTCAGAAACTATTCAGCCTTATTTGTTCAAATGGAGGACACTTCGCACCGGAGGAACCTTTCACAGTTCCAAACTATTGACCGAAGTACCAGGATTTTGGCGTGTTCGCACCGTATGAACTAGAAACAATTTTAGTTCTAGGAGCTCATTTTGGTGGAACAAAAATTAAGATTTTTGCCAGTGCCAGTCATAAAATGGGATGAATAGGTCTTAGCCTAGAAATGCACCCAAGCGGCAGCAAATTTAATCTACCCGCGAGTGTCGTCTAGCAACTCTCAATACCCTTCTGAGCTGTATTCGCCTGACTCTTGCCGGGCCAATCACATCGTGTATAGAGTTGTTGGGCGGGGCCATAATGACGATGGCCGAGTTGCGTTTGCGTGCTTCTAGTAAACACAGAAACTGGCGAATGGTGGTCTTTCGAATCAGCTTTGACCGCGACTCTGGAAGACTTGGAGTTCAGCTTTTCTCTGAGAAAAGAACAAAGAACGGCACTGAAGTCATTCTTAAAAAGGGAAGATGTGTTCGGAGTTTTGCCGACCGGATACGGCGAATGTTTAATCTATCAACAAGCTCTGTTTCACCTTCGTTGCTCTGGTTGGTGGTAGCGCTATCCTATCGCGTGCAGAGGGAGTTTGAAAGACAACTGTTTATCCCACCCCTTGGATTGAGCCCTGTCAATGGTGAGCTTCCAGACCAAACATCTTGATGCGGGTCTGGCTTGTCAGGCTAAACAAGTCTATGAGAGCAAAGCAAGCAAACGAAAAAACATGCTTGGGCAACGTGCACAAAAACCCTGCTGCTCCTGACGACACATTGATTTGTTAAGACATGTGAGAAACCGAACATTATTTGTCATTTTTTTTACCTCATATCCCGACGAGTCTCATCAAATTTTCCCATTGGCAGTAACTTCCATTAGGTATGGTCAAGCTGGTGCGATCATAGAAATATTTATATATAGACCCTCATTTGTGCTTGTGTGGATCGGTCGAATGAGGCATCTACATGGTATATATCTATGATCGCACCAGCTTGACCTCACCTAACGGAAGTTACAGCCAATGGGAAAACTTGATGAGACTCGTTGGGATATGAGGTAAAAAAAAAAACATAAATACTGTTTGGTTTCTCACAGAAACCGATCGGTTCGTGTCTTAACAAATCAATGTGTAGTCAGGAGCAGCAGGGTTTTTTGTGAACGTTGCCTAAGCATATTTTTGTTTGTTTGTATGATTTGCTCTCATAGACTTGTTACCTATTCACCCCATTATATAACTGGCACACAGCAACGGTTGGAGTTAAAAATCTTAATTTGCGTTCTACTGAAGAACAAACACATCTACATGTTGGATGCACTGGGGGTAAGCAGATACACATTTAATTTTCATTTTTGGGTGAACTATCCCTTTAAGTGTATTGCTGAAACACCAGCATGTGACATTAAAAAAAAGCATTTACATACACAGATTATAGTCTATTTACTTCATGAACTAAATCAACATCATGGAAAATAGTGATAGATGGACCTCTCAACCTTTACACTAAAGAGAAAATCCAAAAATATCCAAAAACTAAATAGAGAATCTTTGAGGTGACCAAGTGAAACATGATTATGTATTACTGCTAAGCTTGCGACATTGGACATCAACCACATGGCCACCGGTAATACTTTTTTCATATACTGTATACTTTCTTTGTATAACCGTTCTATCTAATAACGCATTAGACAGGACTGAAGATGTACAATGTGAGAGCTGTGCTCAGGCAAAATAAAGGTCTTCAGCACAGTCAAAATAAAAGTCACAACAACAAGCGCGGCTTACGTTACTATGGGCAGTGCGAATGCAACCAGGAAAATGTTCCTAGGGGAACTTTTAGTTCTCGTCCACCCTGTTCGCTTGTTCCTAGAACTACCTGGTGCAAAAGCCCCGATGGAGAGACTCAAGAAGAATGTTGTGAATACCTTATAAATGTGAATTTTTCATAATAGGTCCCCTTTAAAATTTCCTTTTTACAAAAATAATTGATGTTGTGATGTCACCAAGCTAATTTGCATATAATTGCCTCTAGAGAAGAAAAAAAAATCATCAAAATATTACATCAGCGCCCAATAGGCCCCACCCAGTCGCTTAAAGGCTTAAAAACACTTTTTGTGTGCAAAAATTTTTTATGAACATTTTAAGTGAACCACAAGGAACATACCATTAATAATAATAATAATAATAATAATAATAATAATAATAATAATAATAATAATAATAATAATAATGATAATACTAATAATGACAATAATAATAATAATAATAATAATAATAATAATAATAATAATAATAATAATAATAATAATAATAATAAAGATGCATAACATTTGGAATCCTGCATTTGTGTAATTTTAGCAGCATTTTTCTGTTTAAATCCATATCAGGATCCAAGACGACTAATTAAATGTCAGTGTTACTTTTCTATTTTTTTGTTTTAATATAAGCTTTTTTTAAATACATCTTTTCATTATAATGTTTAGTTGCCTAATTGTATTGTGAAAGTCTTGATTAGGTTTTAGTGTGTACATAAATCTAAAATGTATACTTCTAATTAGCATGAATGTAATTAACCTTAGTTCGTATTTGATTTTTCGGTGTGTTAAGGCATTGTTGCTTATATACTGTAGTGACAGACCATTGCTTTGCAGCCACTGAAATAAACAGTCATTTAAGTTCATTTAAAACATATTTTTAAAAATATTGTATAAGACCAGAAGCCACTTACAACAACCTTTTTATTTTAAGAAAGCTGTTAGTGATAATGCCCTTTCAGGTAATGTTTAATTAACAAAAAGGGGTTGCTTTATTTTTATTTATTCATTTTTTAATCAGTGCTGATCAGTAAGTCAGAGAGAATTTGCAGTCATAATGTCAGGGTAATTTGTGAAATAGAGTTCAGTCAGTCTGAGCTTATCGGTTAGTCTCTGGGACACTGTTTGTCATGCGAGTATCAAAGCTTAATAACTGATTGTCTGCTGATTGGCATTTGTTCTTCAAAACGCTTTGTCAAATGTCACATTTATATAGCTAGCTCTATCAGAACTGTGAATCTTTTGCATATACAGTATTACACCATTCAAATAATGACAAGTCTCAGAACAGTTTGAGTATGTTATTGAATATGGCAATGCTAAAGGCGTTTGGGGGGTGGGGGTTAGGGGTTGGGGGTTAGGGGTTGTCGAGGGTGTCAGGACCCACCCGATCTGAGGGTTATCCTAAAATATAATTAAAAGCCACATTTTGTATTGTAAACAATCTAATGATATATACTTAAAATGATTGCCTCACTCACAGTGGTTTGGTCCCCCACACACCTCACCTACACACACAAGTCTGGTGGAAGTTGTTGTAGTAGTTGTGGAACTACAGTAAGTAGCTGTCAAGGCTATTTTATTCACTTCAAACTCTGGATGAAGTGATTATTTTTTTCTTTAATACAGACAATGATGAGTTATTAATAAATTAGCAATACAAATAAATAAATAAAAAGATGACCAATGTACTTTTTTTTTCATTCCCCCCACCCCCTGCCCATGGCTAACAGATACACAGACATGCTACTGTGAGCATGTAAAATATGCTGTTTCTGCATTAATATGCATAAATAAATAAATCCCATAGCAGATCTAGGCAGGTGGAGCTGGGGGAGGTGGACGGGTTCTGAATAGACGCAAACAATGAACCAGACAATTTAAATGTTAAACAAGCAATCTCATTGGCTGCAGGATCAGCAGAGGCCAATCAGCTTGTGCTATGGTAATGATGTGATTGATTGCAGTTTGCATGTAAAGGACCTCTCAGCCTGCACCTTCTAGAGTTTCATGACTGAATTAGATATATATTTAAAATAATCTCAATAGGGCTACAGCAGAATTTGTTTGGACCGAAGACCTTTTGTTCATTTTATCTGACAGGAAAACAAGTGGATTACAGAAGCCTGTTGAGTTATAACATTCTTTTTGTACAATTTTAGGAATTCTATTATTTTTGAAATCACTGTGCCCTGACATTGTCTGTGTTCCACTTCTTCTGTAAATTGTAAAAAAAATATATTAAATACTGCTTTTGAGATATATAAAGGGATTTTGCTCTTTGTAAAGAAGAAACAAGTGTTGTTTTTGTTACATGCATTTTTAAGAAAATATTCATACCCACCATTTATAGAACTTGTACAATGAGCTGCAAACTGTCAATCATGCAAGTTTATTGAAACATCTCACCTGAGGATATAGAGCTTTTTTGCTTTTGTATGTATTTTTGTCACTATTGTTTCATGCACAACAGAAACAGACATTTGTCTTTAGGTGTAAACAAGATTAATCTGAGCTATTATATTCAGACATTACCCAAACAGAGATTATGTAGAACAGCGAAAGCACAATATAAATGATGAGAAGGGATTAAATTACTTTTCTGTCTGTGCGGAAGATTCAGAGCTGAGGGGAAATGAGAAAATTTCAAAGGCTGAAACGCATTAAGAAGTTGCAAGATTTGTACATGAGGATATTTCCACAATGCTCTGCAAAAACGAGGGATTCTTTCATAGTTCTTAATTGAAATATCAGTATTTCCCTCTACCACATGCTACTGTTTTACAACTTAAAAGAAATATATGAATATCAAAATCAGCAGAAATTCCAGTGAAGGCTGTTCTGCACACTTCACACAAACAGAAATGAAACTTAAATGAAACACTGGCTAATAGCTGGTGAATTGAGAATATGTACTGTCCATGAATATATTCCATATTATTCTGAGAGAATTCATCAGAATTAAACATGCTCTATGTCTATCAATGGGCATCCCGATGGCCTGTTATTGAGGCACAGGGTGTGAAATTATATCCTGCTTTCTCTCTCCCTTGCAGTCACTCAAAGGCTTTTCTTTACACACATACCCACAAACAGACCAATACACACATTTGTGATAACAGTCGGGTTGTCATGATTGTTGGTGTGCAAAGTAGCTTGCGTTTATTAACAAAAGAGATTGGAGAGGAAGCCCCTTGAGATCCTGCTGCAATCATCAGAGACCTGTTCCCTGCATGCTTCCATGCCCTAGTGTAATTCAGCAACTGTCTGTTCTCTGTGTCTTTTATGATATTTCTTTGCTATGTACTTGCTTGCTTAATCTACAGTATGACATGGATATATAAACCATTTCATGCGCCTTGTAACTCGAAAAACCTCATGCACGTGGAGGTTTGATACAACTTCGCTCGCTATTCTTCCTTTTGATTTTGTGGAGCAATTTGATTCCTTGCTGCTTTGACTGAATGGTGTCATCCTGTGCTTTATGAGCTTAAATATTTCAAGGGGGATGTTATGGCATTATAGTAAATAGCTAAATTGAATCCTTGTAGTATGTGTGGTTAAGTAATGGTTTCATGAGCATAGTGGTCAGTATATCTATCAAAAGTGGTCCAATTGAAACAGTGGTGAACCGGTGACAGGGTCATGGGTGGACAAGGCTCAATGATGCACGTGGGGAGCGAAGGGTGGCCCTTTTGGTCTGATCAAACAGACAAGCTACTGTAGCTCAAATTGCTCAAGAAGGTAATGCTGGTTCTGATAAAAAAGGTGGCAGAATACACAGTGCATCGCAGTTTGTTGCAGCTATAGAGCCACAAACCATGCTGACCCCTGTCCACCACCGAAAGCACCAACAGTGGACAGGAGAACATCAGAACTGGACCACGAATCAATGGAACATGGTGGCCTGGTCTGATGAATGACGTTTTATTTTACATCACGTGGATTGCCGGGTGCATGTGTTTTGCTTACCTAATGAACACATGGCACCAGGATGCACTGGAAGAAGGCAGAGGCAGTGTGATGCTTTGGGCAATGTTCTGCTGGGAAACCTTGGGTTACTTTGACACGTACTACTTACCTAAGCATTGCTGCAGACCAACTTCACTTCACATCTGAATGGGCTCAAAGAAAAGAAGAAAAAAAAACTCCTAACTGAAGTAGATATTTGATTTTGGCCTTACTTTAGTTTCTGCTAAATGACAAGTACAGTATCTGAAATACCTTTGTATTTTAGTCGATAATACAGTTCCATACAGTTCACCTTAATGCGTCTACCAAGCTCTTTATACATGACAGGCTTACCACCTGGACAGAAAATAAGTGTGATTTTTTTTTTTTCAACTGCTCAAATGAAAGTAACTGGTATCTGGAATATGGACTATCATCTACACTTTGCAGTTGTTTTGTCCCTAGGAACAGGGTTGGGTTTATTTAGGTCCACTTACATTATATAAGGAAGTCTTTAATGCCCGTTTAGGAGTTAAATGGTAATGTTACAATAAGTTAGAATGGCAGTTTCTGGCTCTTAGATATACATCATTTGTTTAAATGTAAATAAAGACATTGGGTTTTTCTCACACACAGTATTGACTGCACAGCTCTAGTTTAGTGTTTATAGTCTTGTCTCTTGCCTACACTTGTAAAAAAGAAGTACACTTTTTCTTACATTTTTAGCATACATTAAAAGGGGTCATGAACTGACTTTAAAAAATATATATATATATATACTGTTGTCTGAAGTCAACTTATGTTTTAATGTTTTTTTTTTTTACATTCAAAAACAACATAATGAATATATGGAAGCCCGTTTTCGCCACAAAATAAAAAAATAAAGATTATTTTTGACTTTTTTTTCCCCCATTAAAATTGCGAGTTATAATGTCACAATTCGGACGTTTTTTTCTCACATTGCTTGTTGTGAAGTCAGAATTCTGAGATATAAACTCACAATTGGTATAAAGTCACAATTATGAGTTTATACCACAGAATTCCGACTTTATATCAGGCAATTGCGAATTTTTATCTCAGAATTTTGACTTTATAACTCGCAATTATGAGAAAAAAGTCAGAATTGTGACTTTATAACTAGCATTTGTATTATAAGGAAAATAATATGAAAAAGTGAATTCTGAGATAAAAAGTCGCAATTACTTTTTTTTTTTTTTTTAGTGGCAGACACGGGCTTCCATAAATAATAGGCTTTTCTACCCTGGTTTTGAGTCTAGCTCCTAGAATGCTCAGTTTTTTTTAAAGATTTGTAAGTAAACACCCACTGCTATGATTGGATAACTGTTTTTCATATTATAACTCTGCCCTCAGTACATGGGAATTGTTTTAAAAACTTGTGAAAAAAGCAGAGTGGTAAGTTATTGTTAATAAGTTATACATATACACATAATCAGTAGGAATCAAATGATCTGTAACAATGCAATACAATCACATATAAAATAAAATAAAAATTACTTTACCATCCCTGGTTGCACCATCCCTGTTGGATCCAATACAGAAGGGACAGCCATATGTCCCCAGGGTATTCTCACAAAAATGCGTATAAATAGTACGAGTGTGCAATGTCGTGGAATGTATACGCCAAAACTCATTTTGGCGTGTCTATGGCACGCTGTTTATGCATTTTACGCATTTTATGGCGTATTATACATACGAACCATGCACCCCCCACCCTAAACCTACCCAAGCGCGTGTCATATATACGCCCCAATACCCTAAACCTACCCAAGCGCGTGTCATTTATACGCCCCAATACCCTAAACCTACCCAAGCGCGTGTCATTTATACGCCATAAAGTGCGTATCATATGCACGTGAAAAACAGCGTATCATATGCATGCCAAAATGAGTTTTGGCGTATACATTACACGACATTGCACACTCGTACTATTTATACGCATTTATGGGTTGCAGGCACATACATCCAGTATCGTTTACAAAAGAATCTGTGGTGAAATGAAGTGAACAAACGCTTAACGTTCTTTCACAACCAGGCACTACACACATATAGACCTAAGTTATTTATCTATAACATTTCATGCGTGAGTCGGTGGGTGGGGCTACAGAATTAGGCGTTTGTTGCATATCCTTCGTTTGCTGAGCCAGTTGTCAATACAACCTTTGGACTAAAAAGGAGGTTTTCGGTCATCAATATATGGTTACCCTATTATATTATGATGACCTTTGTATATCAAAAGCTCAAGGAAAAGTTTATTTCTCAAGTCATGACCTCTTTAAAAAGAGTATTTATTATGAACATACTTTATGCAATGTAATGTAATGTATTTATTTATTTATTTTTGGATAGTTAATTGCATATTATTTACAATGAAATGTATTATAGTTTAAATGCCTATTAAATTAAATTAGTTGAACTTGATGTTTTTTTGTGGTAAATCAAATATGGTAAACTAAAATATACTTTAATGTAAGTTCTTCTTAAAACATGTATGTCATTTATTTAAATACATTTTCATTTATTATTTGCAGTACATTTTTACTTGTCATTTTAAGCTATGGCACTACAAGTAGGCTACACATTTAATACAATCACTCATACTTCTTTTTCATAAGGCATTGCCATTTGTAAATAATAAATACTGGTATTGTAAAATAATAATAATAAATTTAATCCAATCAATGGACTATATGAAATGGTTTTATGATATTTATGTTTTATGATATTTATGATATAATATTTTTGTGGGGTCTTCTTAAACTCAGTTTTAAGATTGAAACATTCAGTCCCTTTCATTGTGATTTTACATAAAATAGCATGGACAAAGTCCTAACATTTTCTCTTTTTTGTGTTTCAAAAAGTACAATGTAATGCCTAGATGGTATAAAAACTATTAATTTAAGCCTCTGAAATAAAGCTGTGCAAATTCAGCTGCAAGAGAGAAGATTTAGACTCTACTCTTTTATGAAGCAGAAGTGCTATGTGTCTGCATTTAGCTGTGACTGTATGTCAGTGCAACCATGCTAGAGCGGGAGGTGAGAAATTTTGCTGGTGGCAACTGTGATGCAAATTTGGTCCTGCTTCATTATAATGATGTGAGCGTGAGGCTGTGATCCAGCTCAACATACTTTTACACCTCTGTTTACAGCCAAGGAGCATGGCAGAATGGAAGACCCAATAACAAAGCTGATGCTATTTAATCTTAAATGCATTTTTACACTTTTTGATCACACTTTTTATTAGGTGTCTTTTTTAACTACTACTTACAACAAAACTAAGTACACTTTTGCTGGTGGTATGGGTAGGATTAATTACAGATGTCATTAAATGCAGGAATTTTATATATAAGTACAATTTAAAAAACATATATGTACAAAGTAAGTGCATTGTATCTAATTATTAATTTAAATGCAATTTAAATTACTCCTTCAAATACATATGCAATAATGTCAGCTGCTAAAATAACCATGCCCATGCCTTTTCAGTGTGAATTTATTTATTTAGCTGGAGCACGCTGTTAGTAAATCTGGCCCCTAATATGAAGTGGGATTGTCTTTTTAATTTTTAAAATTGTATTACACTGTGAGCATGTGACATGTTTGTGTAATCCTGTGTTGTTTAACATACAGGAATTATGAATTGATACACTGTAAAAAATAAAAAAATAAAAGTCTCCAATTGAAAATGTTCTAGTAACTGATCACATCTAAATTTTTCAGTTGGCCAAATTGATTTTCTGTGAATTGATGCAATTTAATTTACAGAAATTCAATTTGGCCAACTGGAAATTTAAGATGTGATCAGTCACTAGAACATTTTCAATTGGAGACTTTTTTTTTTTTTTTTTTTACAGTGTATCAATTCATAATTCCTGTATGTTAAACAACACAGGATTACACAAACATGTCACATGCTCACATGCTTTTTTTTTTTTTTTTTTTTTTTTTACATTGTACCAGTTTGCTGAATGTGTGGAGTCCATGACATAGAAATCAATGTTTTCTACTATGCTTTGAATGGTCCATGTAAATATTGATTAAATGTATGTTTGAAATGTATGTAAGCTTGTATAGAATTTTTACCATTTACTCAGGGTTAACAGCTATTGATCAGTAAGTAGTCATACAGTATATAAGTACATTCAATTGTGTCAAATCTCAAAATAGATTTATACAGCATTTATTGATAAGAAAGGAATACACATAGGGTTGTTCTTTGCAGACTGAATCTGCTATAAGCTGCTGTTGTGTGAGTGAAGGCTACTGCTGAAACATGCACATAAAGAACCACCAGCAGATTTAGCCAGGTGGTGCTGGGGAAGATGGAGGGATAGGAAAGTTCCCTTGGAGCGCTGCACTGCGTTTATCCACTTAAAAATAAATAGATTATGTAGCAAGGCATGCAGGTTATGCATATGCCCTGATTAATATATAGCATTGGTCTGTAAAAGAAATATGACCGACGGGACTTCATTCTCTTCCACTGAAGTAAGGGGATTTAGGCGCGGAGGTTTCAGTTTCTGAGAGGAGTGCTACAGGCTAGAGCCCTGCACGGGCCTCAAATCTAGGCAGGCCGATACTGCTTGCAAGAGCACTCGCAAACGAAACGAGCTAAACAATCTAAACAAACACACATATGATATAAAAACGAACATGCAGGTTGTCTTATAACTTACACCTCTGCGAAATGAATATAAATCCAATCTTCAATTCCAATTCCGGTATATGCTCATTTAACAGAGCTCAGATCAACGAAAGCAAAAGATTCAAGATGCATTTTATTCAGCAGCTCATTTCAAATTCAAAGACCGCAATATGAGAGAGCGACCTAAGCACTGGTAAGATCATTTAGTCTCATTAATTTTTTATTGAAGATGATTGTGTTTTTGACCATCTAAGACTTATTTTAAGTTTCATTTACGGCCATTTGCGTTGGCTTGCTTAATTATTTGCAGCGATGTGTGTTGCAGTGGCATCATCATATCTATCTGACTACAACATATAGCCCATATCACACTCACACGTTTTTTTTTTTACCGTTTGCCAGGAGTATAAATAAATGTGGTTTAAACAAATAGATACATTTACACTTGTCCGGTTTTGTCTGAAATGCTTTCAGACCACCTTCTGAATTGGTTTGTTTGAGTAATCGGAATAAAATAAGCAACGTCTCGAAAGAATCTCGGAAGGCATTTAGGCCTACTCCTGGTCATTTCTCAATCAGACAGATACCTGAAGAAACGCGTGCTGCTGCTGGACTCTATAACCCTGTGCGAGCCATGTCTTGACAGTCGCGTAATCTATTATGGTCTCATGTTTTTTCCACCAGCGCTGCACATCTCATTGTTCCTTTTCATTAATAAAATAAATATAAAACGAAGGAGAAGCCTATAAAGGCCCGAAGCCCGGCCCGTATTTTAGGTATGACGTGAAAATTGGCCCAAAGCCCAGCCCTAGTGGCGTAAAAAAGTCGCGGCCTGTCAGGCTCGGGCATAAATACAGGGCTCTACTACAGGCTTGATTGTTAGAACAAACTGTATTTCCAGAACTGAGTAAGTGAATTCCTCAATCCTCCATGTGAAATTGGCACTTTCAGTAGGGTCTCAGTATTTCAGTACACTTTCAGTATTTATATTTCTTTTTTTTGGCAGTAATTCCATAATACAATCTACAATCTTTTATCTTTAACTTTGTTCCCATTTTTTTAAAAGAGTTTTGATCTTTATAATATTTTGCCTCTTTCCATTCATGCACATGGAGACAGTTTCTGCCACAGTGAAGGAATGAAAGCAGAGACATGAACAGCTATGATGACCTGCGTGTCACTCTCAGTGGTGACTCAAAAGGTCAGTTTCAGAGCAGACAGTTTAGTGAAGCTTTAAGTCTACTGCAGTGATCAGACAGAATTTGGAACGGAAAAAAAATATATATTAAATGGCAATGAACCTTCAGAGGGGAGTGAGAATGGGTGATTTTTTTTTCTTTTTCATTTTTGATTTATCTCCCTACTTTGATCTGTAAGGGCCCAATCCATTGAGTCAGGGAGGTCGGCTGTCTCTGGGACAGATGGTTTGACTCTCCTTCTTTGGCCTTCGCTGCAGATGTTCTGATAATGGTGGATAGCTTCTTGGCCTTGCAAGATCCTGGACTGGCTACAGATCTTCATCAGTACTCATTCAGTGATTCATAATCTATAGGCGCAGTCTAGTAAAGGGATGAATTGATCTGCTCGCTTTCAATGGTTTATAAGTATGTGTCTGTGACCTGGCATAATTTGTTCATGAGGACATAGATGTGTATAATAAATGACATTTTTAAAAACATACTACAATCTATCTATCTATCTATCTATCTATCTATCTATCTATCTATCTATCTATCTATCTATCTATCTATCTATCTATCTATCTATCTATCTATCTATCTATCTATCTATCTATCTATCTATCTAGACAGGCAGACAGACAGACAGACAGACAGACAGACAGACAGACAGATAGATAGATAGATAGATAGATAGATAGATAGATAGATAGATAGATAGATAGATAGATAGATAGATAGATAGATAGGCAGGCAGGCAGACAGACAGACAGACAGACAGACAGACAGACAGACAGACAGACAGACAGACAGACAGACAGACAGACCTACAGGCCCACGTCTCTACTTGGCTCATTCGTTCCTCTGGTTTTCCTTATCGTCCTGCTCACTCCATCCCCGGTAAATCGAGTCCCAGTCTCTGCCTCAGTCCCGCGAGCCAGCAGCTTCACCTTAAACTCCCCTCTGCTCCGGATGCTCCTCATACCCTGGTTCTGCTTCCGTCATTCAGTCTAATCACCCCCCGCTATTCCTCCACAGTTTTCAGTTACAGAGGGAGGGAATTCCGGAGCTTCTGCGAGGGGGGATTACTGTCACAGACTTGGACTGTTATTTTATAGTTGTTTGTATTCCTTATTCCTCGACAAGAGTAGGACACCATTCAATTATTATTTTGTATACTTTTGGCATATTCTAGCTTTGTGTGATATTGTGTGGATAACGTAATTTTAGATCATAATCTTAAATTAGTACAAATATTGTAAATGAATTTGTCATTGAGCCATTGGATGGAACCTGAGAACTGAATTAGTCTGATTTGTGTCATTTTGATCATAATTTTGATCGATCATATTTCTCTCACAAACAAAAAGAGCTAGATGTCAAATTTTTTAGTGAGTAATATCTCAAGATTTTCAGTAAATTATGCTCTTTTTAGCCTAGAAATCGAGACGCATCCTAGCGGCAGCACATCTAATCTGCCAGGAGTGTCGTCTAGCAACTCTCAATACACGTCTGAGCTGGAAAAACCAAACTCTGGTCAGGCCAATCACATCGTGTATAGAGTCGGTGGGCGGGCTTAATGACGGCAGTGTTGCGTGGTACTTGTAAACACAGAAGCTGCTGAATGTCGGTATTTCGAATAAGCTTTGACCGCAACTCTTGAAGACTTGAGTTAAGCTTTTCTTTGAACACTGAAATCATCCTTAAGAAGGGAAGATGTGCTCAACGTTTTGCCGACTGGCTACGGCGAAAATTTAATCTATCAACTAGCTCCACTCTACGTTGCTCTGGTTGGTTGTAGCATATCCAATCACGTGCAGAGGGAGTTTGAAAGACAACTGTTTGTGCCGACCCTCGGATTGAGCCCTGTCAATGGTTTCCAGACCAAACATCTAGATGTGGGTCTGGCTTATCAGGCCAGTTCTTCTTCACAAAAGGTGTTATATTAAATGCAGTTTAAATAGCTTAACAGCTCCCTTAAATTTCAAATCAAAATATTATCCAAAATGTTCCTTTTGTGTTCCACAGAAAAAAAGTAAGTCATATGGCTTTGAAATCACATAAGAATGAACAATTTCTAGAGTTCAGTATCAAAGCCATTTTCTGACACCGCTGTTGCTGATAACAGCCTTGTGTTATCGGTGAATTGAAAGAGGTCCTATTGTACAATGCATGTAAATGCAATGTTCTAGAACAAATGTATTCGAATCTCCAGCCATTGTTGTAAGAGCCGTGTAACAGAGGATAACACCCATGAAATATCGCCTTAGATTGGATTCATCATGCATTTGGAGTCTACTTCAGTGATTTCGACAAACTGATTAGATTGACAAGGTGAAGGATCCTCCATTTTAATTAATGTGATTGAAGACCGGAGACCCAAACCCTTCAGATTCCACCGCTGTCATGTCGGCTGTTGTCGGGTTGTGAAAGGCGGCCAATGTCAAGGGCACTTGCTTTTGTTTTGGCCCCGCATTTGTTTTCTCCTCACAGCCTTACTGTCCGCTCATGTCTTTATCAGGGCAGCAATTAGTTTGTCTGACATGTGTTAGTGAAGCATTAACACAATTTTCTGCCTGGAGGAGGGAGAGAAAAGAAAGAGTGAGTGAAAAGATAGGACCCCTCCAAGGCGATTTACTGTTGATATGCCGCCCAGATCAGTGGGCTCTAGCTAGCCCCAGTTCTGTCAACATCGTCTTGCTTCTCTTCTCCAATTTTCTACCTTTTGAGTGAATATTTTCACCTTGTGCTGTCACCATAGCGTAAAGGAGATGTGATTGGTGTCTTAATCAATTTTTGACACTAGAAGGCAAGCCCTGTGAGAGTTGACTTGATGGTTGCCGTGGAAACACCTGTAGAATGAAGTGATAAGGTTTGGCTAATCTCCATAAACACGATATGCTGAAGCTGTCTAAGCACAATAATCTCCTACTGATCACTACACAACAAAGCTGTATAATAAATGTGTTTGCAATATTGATTTAAACCTAAAAATCTAAAGCATTCCGTTTTTTATTGAGTCATCGGTTTAATCTAAAACCTTGGTTTTTTTTCCTTAAAAATAAGAATATTTTGAAGCTGGGGGAGGATCAAACTATCTCCACAGCCATTAAATCGTGCATGGGTCAGATGGTTATAGTTATGCGATATCTCAAAATTCCACAACACATTTCAGAATTTGATCATCCTCATTACAGCATGCCTTTTTGCGGCTTTTGTTGCTAATGGCAACACCCCATTAACAAGTTCATATAACCTCGGAGGTCAAGGAAGTCCAGGAGATGGTGGTACAAATGGTCATTAGTGGAAAAATATCAGTTGGCTGGCTTGAATAAGCATTCTAACAAACAAATGGTATTACTCCGCTTAGACAATAGCTAATTGGGCCATCTCTCATGGCATGTCATGGACCCCGATTTGTTTCATTCAAAGATATACTTTTACCTAAAAAAAACAAACAAAAAAAAAAAAACATTTTTTGGTTTCCATTAAGTTTGGAGTGTTTCTCTGTGCTATTTTTATTTATAAACTTTCCTCTCAGATAGCACTCATATTTTAGGAGAAAATGTCAGTCTGTCCATTCTTCAGCCATCCATCTATCTATCCATCATCTATTAGTCTGTCAATCCATCCATCCATCCATCCATCCATCCATCCATCCATCCATCCATCCATCCATCCATCCATCCATCCATCCATCCATCCATTCATCCATCCATCCATCCATCCATCCATCCATCCATCCATCCATCCATCCATCCATTCATCCTTCCATCCATCCCTCCATTCATCTATCTGCCGTCTGTCTGTTTCTCCATCCATCCGCCATCCATCATCCATCCATTCATTCATCATCTATCCTTCTGTCTGTCCATACACATCCATCCATCTATCAGTCTGTCTGTCTGTCCATCCATCCATCCATCAATCTCTCTGTCAGTCTGTCCGTCCGTCCGTCCATCCACCATCCATTCATTCATTAACTATCCTTCTGTCTGTCCGTCCACATCCATCCATCCATCCATCCATCCATCCATCCATCCATCCATCCATCCATCCATCCATCCATCCATCCATCCATCCATCCATCCATCCATCCATCCATCCATCCCACAAAATATAATTCAGTTCTCCATGCAGGGGCGTGGGACTGGGGGGATAAAGGGTACTGAGTAACCAGGGCCCAAGGCAGGGAAGTCCGTTTTCTATACATACACATACATGGTACGGGGGCCCAGCAAGATGGTTTGTACCCAGGGCCCAAAATTTGGTGCTACGCCCCTGTCTCCATGCAATAATTAAGTTGTTGTGTTTTATTTTGTCCCTAAATGGAACACTAAAGTACTTTTGTGTATGTTATCTTTCAGCGAGATTACAATACAACTTTTTCAGTGAATGCTTCATACAGATCTTAGGCTGTCAATTCATGAAAAGCACCATGTGATCATATAACAGCATTAAAAACATACAGTAACCGCTGGGTGAACAAAGCAATGACAACATTTATATTCAGTCAGCGTGAAAGCCTGCCTTTGAAGATTTCTGGATGGTTTTGTATTTGAAAGCAATGGCAGTTTTGCTCCGTTAAGGACCAGACCAGACAGCCAGCCTTTGTGTTGTAAGAATAGCTGCTTCTCATTTCTTTGCTTAATTCGCCGGAATTCAGCCTCTTGTTTCCCGGTATTGTCTACGTGATGCAGCGTGGATGAGTTTGAGTAATGCTTTGGTTCTGATGCAGTAATTTTCTTAAGGACATGCAGGAAAGAGCCTCTGACGCATGGGGATTGTAAATTCATCGTACAGTGTTTCAGCCAACACATAACACGAGTCATCCTTGTGTTCATTTCAACAAACATTATAGTGAATGAAAATGCTGGGAGTGTGAATGTTCCTGCCAAGGTACAACATGAATGCAACTATAATTATAATAATAATTAATAGTAATAATAATAGTGAAAAGTGTTAATGTTCTATAGTTGTTTAACAGGTCATGTAATTGATTTTTTTCTCTCAAGGTTCACTTATAATTTTAATCTATCTATCTATCTATCTATCTATCTATCTATCTATCTATCTATCTATCTATCTATCTATCTATCTATCTATCTATCTATCTATCTATCTATCTATCTATCAATCTATCTATCTATCTATCTATCTATCTATCTATCTATCTATCTATCTATCTATCTGTCTGTCTGTCTGTCTGTCTGTCTGTCTGTCTGTCTGTCTGTCTGTCTGTCTGTCTGTCCGTCCGTCCGTCCGTCCGTCCGTCCGTCCGTCCGTCCGTCCGTCCGTCCGTCCGTCCATCTTTGAGTCTTGGCTAATGATTGTTGTTTTGCTGGTAATGGTATGTAAATTCAATTAGTGTGTTATACTGTATATGAGTGTTACTGAACGTTCAAGATTTTTGTGGCCAAAGAGTATCC
This sequence comes from Pseudorasbora parva, assembly GCF_024679245.1. Classification (NCBI taxonomy): domain Eukaryota; kingdom Metazoa; phylum Chordata; class Actinopteri; order Cypriniformes; family Gobionidae; genus Pseudorasbora; species Pseudorasbora parva. The sequence continues at coordinate 9,105,358 of NC_090190.1, forward strand.
AGTCGTGTGCATGCTGACTGTCAGATCGGCTTGGCATATTTCTGTTACTCGTGTAAAGACATGTCAAGTGGAAGGTGAAATCTTGGATGGCTCAAGAGATCTTGTGACAAGGAAATATCTCAAAGCGATTGCCTGTGTCAAAAGAGAGGTGAAGGGGTGACGGAGCCCTTTCTGCAGGTTGATGGGAAGGACGATGCTGGCATCAAATCCAGTTCACAAACATTTCATGGAAAACATGGCAAAGGTCAGAAGGTCACTGACATTTGATGTTTAAAAAAAGTTTTCTTTAGTCTTCCTAGTCTTGAGAATACTGAACTCATGCTCAGTTTGTCATAGGCATGAGAATCGATCAAAATCTTATGCTGGAGAAGTGATTGATGTTTTCAATGAGTGTCCCATCACTCCACTTTGACATATGGAGGACACACTGATCATCTTATTCCCATTCGAGACATCACTCTTAGACTTTTCTTACACCCTTCAGGCCATACACGCATTCATTTGTCTGATAAAGATGTAACATTCAATAACGATAGTTACATTTAGAAACCAAGACTCCAGCAGTCTGCATTTGCAAATTATGCTGGTGTTTTAACATATTATTGATCTTATTATTGTCATGACTGACTTGTTGAAACGTCATAAATAATTATGTACTATTGCATTCTGACTGAGAGCAATGTTTATGGCAGAAGATCAATTATTTTAATTGTGCTTCTTTACCCATCATGTTCCATTTGGCAGTGAGTGATGCTTGAGAGTTGACAAGCTTGCGGCTTCTGCTGGGTTTCGTTGTCCTCATCTGCTTACTGAAGGGTGAGATGACCCTGACAAAGCGAATGATTGGGATTCAAGATAGAGGAGTATTATCTTTCCCCTGCAATCAGATTTTTAAGGCTCACAGTCAATGAGGCCCATTCATCATAAGACACCATAGCCTGACAGCTGGCAGTGCCCCAATACGATGAACCATGACCCATGACACTTTATTCCAGAGGGTGTATACTATACATTAACATAGCTGTAGGCACGTATAGGCCTAGATTCTTCATTGATAGCATCTGTACCCAGTGAACCATTAAGAAGAATAAAACAGTAAAGAAGAATAGGGGACTGTCGGCATTACCAAACTGGCATGTATAGCCGGGATGAAAATGCCCATGCCAGGTGCTCTCCTTCACTCATTTGCGTTCAGCTCGTTTTGTTACTGAAAAACCCCAAGAGAGCTTGTAGTATTTTATTGTCCATCCATTGTTGCCTCAATTCAAATTCAGATTAAGGAATTCAACTGGAATTTTAAAGGCTTGCTTCATTTACAGGTAAAAGCCCCACTTCGGACTCACAAAACTTCTGGTTGTACAACAAAAACTACCTCTGTGTTTTTAAATATATACTTAAGCTAGTTAATCTCAAAGTTTTAGAGCATATGATGCAGGAAGCGCCTATGCTGAGAGGTTTGTTGGTAGTGATATCATTCACAAATCATTTCTCCACTTCATGTTCCTTTACAGGATATTATTCCAAACCCTTTTGCTTTGCTCAGTCCTTACTCAGCACATTCATTACCAACTCCTAATGGCTTCATATTTTATGCATACTGTCAAGGACATGCATGCACAGCAAATGAGTGAGACTAGTTCTTCTAAAAGCAGGAAATGCACTTATTTGTGGAAATTATAGGGATGTGCTCGAAGTCGAATATCTTATTTGGAAAGCATGAATAATGAGTTGAAAAATTAAGAAAATTATACCAAAGAAAAAAAAAAGTTAATTGAAATGAAAAAGAAAACAATGACAATAATATTGGACACGTTTTGCCATTGAGATGACTTGGAAAAAGTGTCCCAATAAACCTGAATTTACCCTATATACACTATATTGCCAAAAGTATTGGGACACCCTTCCAAATCATTGTATTCAGGTGTTCCAATGGCCTCTATGGCCACAGATGTATACAATCAAGCACCTAGGCATGCAGACACTACAAACATTTGTGAAGGAAAGGGTCTCTCTCAGGAGCTCAGTAAATTCAAGTGTGGTACCGTGATAGGTTGTCACATGTGCATTAAGTCTATTTGTGAAATTTTCTCATTAATAAATATTTCACGGTAAACTGTCGAATTATAACAAAGTGGAAGCAATTAGGAACAACAGCAACTCAGCCACAAAGTAGTAGGCCACGTAAAATCGCAAAGACGGGTCAGCACATGCTTAGGTGCACAGTGTGCAGATGTTGCCAACTTTCTGCAGAGTCAATAGCTACAGACCTCTAAGCTTTGTGTGGCCTTTAGAACAGTGCACAAATGGCTTCATGGAATGGGATTCCATGGCCGAGCAGCTGCATCCAAGCCTCGCATCAGCTAGTGCAATGCAAAGTGTAGGATTTAGTGGTGTAAAGCATGCCATCACTAGACTTGTTCTCTGGGGTGACAAATCACACTTCTCTGTTTGGCAGAAAAAGTCTAGGTTTGGAGGTTGCCAGGACAATTGTTCTTGCCTGACTGCATTATACCAAGTGTAAGGGGGATTATGGTGTGGGGTTGTGTTTTAGGGGTTTGGCTTGGCCCCTTAGTTCCAGTGAAAGGAACTTTTAATACTTCAGCATACCAATATATTTTGGACAATTTCATGCTCCCAACTTTGTAGGAACAGTTTGGGGATGGCCCCTTCCTGTTCCAACATGACTGCATACCAGTGCACAAAGCAAGGTCCATAAAGACAAAGTCCTTACCCCAACCCAAAAGAACACCTTTAGAATGAATTAGAGTGGCGACCGTGAGCCAGGCCTTCTCGTCTAAAATTAGTGCCTCACCTCACAAATACACTTCTAGAAAAATGGTCAAAAATTCCCATAAACACATTTCTAAACCTTGTGGAAAGCCTTCACAGAAGAGTTGAAGTTGTTATAGTTGCAAAGGGTGGACCAACTCTATATTAGTGCAAACCTGCCAATGGCCAGTGACATTCATCATCTATCCTTCTGTCTGTCCATACACATCCATCCATCTATCAGTCTGTCTGTCTGTCCATCCATCCATCCATCAATCCAGTGAATTATTTAAGACTTAACATAAACAATTTTTACAGACCATGAAAAATATAATAAAAAAATAGGCAGCAACGACACCAACATTTTAGATACTAGTGATAATTCACAATTCTCTATTCCAATTTCGATACCATAGCTAAAACCACTAGCCTTCATGATATAAAAGCCCAAGTAAATAGTAATACAATAGGAACAAATAATCAAATCACAAGCAGAAGCACAAATAAATACAATTAACTGCATAGAGTTACGTAAAATACGTAAAAAACTTAAAAACAACCCTGCATAGTCTTTACTGTATAAATTAAACATCCTTATTAATCAATTCTCATTAAAGTTAGAAAAGTTATTCAGTCAAGATCAGTGAGTGTTGTTTGACTAATATAAAAAGGTAGCAGGAATATTAGAATGCTTTATTTAAGAGCAAATGCACAAATCTAATATAATTACACTGTACACATTTGTTTTCTCAACTGTTTGTTCACTTTAAGACATAACCAACTATGTAGGAGACTTTTTACAGATTTGCTTGAATATTGTCCACTCAGTTACAAGAAGACGAGAAGGCTAGCTCATTTTAGTGTCCGCACGCTTTTTGGGCAAGCACTTCAGATGTTTTTGCAGACAAAACTTTACACCCAGCAGGCTTACGCAGCTTCTTGTGCTTGAATATTATAATTGTAAAGTCATAAACTTTCGTTGCAGTGCTGGCCCATCAACTACCCCAAGCATTGTTCATGTTTGTTCACATTCATGCATTGTTAGGATTCATAAAAAATGTTACTTGCAAGTGACTGTGTTATATGCTCGCCAACGCCAATTTTTACTCAAATTTGGTCCTGGTAATTTTTACAGTGTTCATTTTAGGCCCTGTATGCTACATAGAATGCCTAGGATTTTTTGTAGTTTTGACACACTTTCAGTTTAAGCCACACACACTTATGGTTCTACCAAATACAAACTTGCTGCAAACTCACCACCACAGGTAATGAACCCTATCTGACTGACTGACTAAATAAATAAATAAATAAAATAAATACATCATACACAATCATGTTGAAGGTCATGAATGTTTAATGTAGAGTTGATGTGATCAATGTGGCATTCAAACCTCTGTGCTCCAAGACCACCAGGATGAAAAGCGAGATTGTAAATCCACCACACAATGCACTCTGAAATAAAGCGGAGCTCACATTTCCCCTTGAAACTAAAAGATGTTCATTAGGCATTCCAGCCAACCTCTTCGGCGATGTGGCACTTTTCATTCCTGCCATAGAGATTGGCCCCTGCTGCACCCTCCCTCATCTGCCTCGCTCCCAGTAAAGGGAGCATTTTCTCACCGCGGGAGACTAGAGATAGAGAAAAGGCACAGCCAGTCCTTCTGCTCTTTGATGCCTACCTCCCATCATCTCAGTGGGGTTCTGAGGTGCGATTGAGCTTCACGTCTACCCATTGTGTGCATTCCCTTATAGTGAACTGGTTTGATCTGTCTGATGGGCAAAAAAAACCTGGCAAGACGTCTCAGAAAGCAACTGAGATTGATATCAGAGTGTGCGTGGATGCTGGATGGGTCTGGATGGAGCAAAAGTGACATTAGTAGGTGATCAAACTACCACTCATTACCAGAAGGCTCTTCCACCAAAACTGGACTAGTTTATAACAGCAAGACAAGACTGAGTTCTTAGTGTCAGATCCCTAAAAAGATATTCACCTGTGACTGCCGTGAAGCTCCGAAACTTTGTTCACACTTCTTGAAAGGTACGAAAAGGTTTGAGTGTCACCCGTAATCACAAATACATTTCAGAGGGCTTTATGCACTGGGGGCGGTGGGGGGGGGTGGGGGTATCTATAATTAAAACAAGGTTTTGAGGTGAGACTCACCTATGGACTCACCTTATTACTTATTACACCTTATCACAGTAAATGGAGATTTATCTTCCACCTACATCTCCACAGGAGTTCAGTTTATCTGCCTCAGGCACACGAGTTTCTGGAGGTCCTCAAATTCAAAATGTTCCTATTAGCTTTATAATTCTATATTTCCTGGCTACTTGACAAATGAGCCTGACTGTCGTTTAGGTCAACCCACACCTCCCGATGACATGATGACAAGGCTTTGCTCCCATCATTAACATTAATAGGTCGGTGGAAATAGATGCAGACTACACCCACTCTCTTTCCGAGACGTTAAATCTGAGACATCTGACAAAAAGATGAGAGATGTAATCACGATGGGAGTGCTAAAGTAGTTGAGAGAATGGAGGAAAACTGATTATGATAGGGACGATTACGGCTAGAGAAGTGGGCCCAATTACGTGACACTTAAATCTAAACCAACACAAGTGCCACAGCAGAAAATGGGAATTTTTTTTTCTTCAACTGGCTTTGCAACATTAACAGATTTGTAGTGTGCTCAGTATTGTGTGCTTTGTTTTGAACCTACAGATGTCCTGAAAATGCTCAGGTGAGATTGCATCTCAACTGCATCAGTTTAAGAGTCTTTGTCAAGGTATGTGGTTGCAGGTCCACCAATTATTGCTTGATTTGAAAATAATTTTGGTGACAAATGAAATTATAGGGAACAATACTGCTCCCTTTGTTTACCAGAGGTCCTTGACCCGAGTGAGGCTAATTAATTTAAGCTTTTTGTCATCAATCAACATATGCTGTCACTACAACGACTGGAAGGCATCCTTAAAAGCATGTCTTGATTAAAATCTCCTTCCTTGCATCTAGTGACATGGATAATTGATCACCACCTTTTCTTCATTATTTACCTCAGCAGAAGAAGTCTAGAGGAGGGAGGGGAGTCTGTCTCCACTCTTCATTCCACTGGCAGCTTGTTGATTTCAGATATAAGATGCAATTGGATTAACAGCAGGAGTGTTAAGAATGTAGCAGTGGAGAATTGGTTTGTCCTATACTTTCTGTGAGATCTCTCCAGATTATTGAGCTTTTTACAGGATGTTGGATCTCAGCTTTTGTCTTAGCAGTAAAACTAATCGTTACATATAAAATACAATCCTTACATTTAAAATAAGTATATACATTTATTTCTTAAATACATACATTTGGGGGAGAGGACACTGGCGTTATCTGTTTACCGCTCCTCCACCCGAATTAAGCTAACTATAATGTTACATTTTATTTTTAAATGACTGTGACCAGTCTAATCAGTCAGAGATATAATTGGGACTGTTGCATAGACTTTACCGTCTCAGATGACTTCACTCAGCTGTTAACAGTATAGCGCTAACCAGTCAGCAGCTTTTTCTAAGTTACATCACCATCGGTCTCAATCTCCTTAGTAAGTTAATGTGACGGATGATTGGTTGGTGTAGAGTTCTTCTTTTATTCTGCATATTCCCTCTGTGGTTGGTGGTTAGTGATATACGTGAAGTTCGTGTGGCTGGCATAATGAACTACTCGGCCACTTAGCTGATTGAATATAACAACTACAATGTTCATCATGTTTATCAGTCATTCAAGAACTTGGACTCCTACGACGGCCTTGTTAGATTCACAGAAGTGCTCGACGAAAGTTTGTTTTTCCCCGGTCTGGGGAAACCATCCCTTCTATCTGGTCATCTATGCGCCCTGTCTCGTCTCTTTCACGTCATCAGAGGACTGATTCACTGAGGATTATCCGCTTGTTTTATCGTGACATCTCAGCACGTTCTTTTCGCTCCACAAACATCCCCCTAGGATTAAGACCCGCACCACTGGGGTAAGAGCCTTCTGTGCCACGGCTCCATGCCTGTTGAATGCTCTCCCTGAACATCTGAGGGCTCCACAAACGACCGGTGCTTTTAAAATTGAGCTTTCTCACCCTTTGCAGCTATAACATCTTCAAATCTTCTGGGAAAGCTTTCCAAAAGGTTTAGGGGTGTGTTTATGGGAATTTTGACCATTCTTCTAGAAGTGAATTAGTGAAGTAAGGTACTGATTTTGGATGAGGAGGCCTGGTTCACAGTTTCTGCTCTTATTCCTCAGCACCTAACTTGCACATTCATGTCTTTATGGATCTTGCTTTGTGCACTAGTGCACAGTCATGTTGGAAAAGGAAAGGGCCATCCTCAAAATGTTACCAAAATGTCTTGGTATGCTGAATCATTAAAATCCCAGACCCTGAAAAACAACCCCACACCATAATCCCCCCTCCACCAAAAATTACACTTGGCACAATGCAGTCAGGCAAATACCGGTCTCCTGGCAACCACCAAACCAGACTTGTCCACTGGATTGCCATACAGAGAAGTGTGATTCATCACTAGAGTCCAGTATCGGTGTGCTTTACACCACTGCATCCGACGCTTTGCATTGCACTTGGTGACGTGAGGCTTGGATGAAGCTGCTCATCCATGGAAAGTCATTCCATGAAGCTCTCTACACAATGTTCTCAAGCTAATCTAAAGGTCACACAAAGTTTGGATGTCTGTAGCTATTTACTGTGCAGAAAGTGCAGACTGTGCCTCAGCATGCACTAACCCTGCTCTATGATTTTACGTGGCCTACCACTTTGTGGCTGAGATGCAGTTGTTCTCAATTGCCTTTACATTTGTTATAATACCACTAACAGTTGACCGTGTACGGAGCCCCTAAAGGGACGTGGTGGAGGAATTTTTTTAGGTGGGGAGGTATTTTTTTCCCCTAAACCTTTTGCGTTCCCTCGCAAAGACATTTGCGTTCCCTCGCAAAACTTTGCGTTCCCTCGCAAAACTTTGCGTTCCCTCGCAAAGACATTTGCGTTCCCTCGCAAAACTTTGCGTTCCCTCGCAAAGACATTTGCGTTCCCTCGCAAAACTTTGCGTTCCCTCGCAAAACTTTGCGTGGGAACACAAAGTTTTGCGAGGGAACGCAAATGTCTTTGCGAGGGAACGCAAAAGGTTTAGAGAAAAAAAATATCTCCCCACCTAAAAAAATTCCTCCACCACGTCCCTTTAGGGGCTCCGTAGACCGTGGAATATTTAGTAGTGAAAAAATTTCACAAATGGACTTATGGCAACCTATCATGGTACCACGCTTAAATTCATTGAGCTCCTGAGAGTGGCCCATTCTTTCTAAAATGTCCCAATACTTTAGAAATATAGTGTATATTATGTAAGCAAACTTTTATTTTGGATGCGAGTAATCCCGATTAATCACTTTGAAAGCACTAATCAAAATGTAACTGTGAATGTAATATTATATATGCATTTATTTACTGTGAATACTTGTGTTATGTTGTTTGTGTGCTAGACAGAAATTACATTATAGTAAAGTTATAATTTTAGTAATTATTTATTATTATTTAATCGATATGGACAGCATTCTCCTCCATTTTGTGTGACGATTTGTTATACATTCATCTGGCTTTGCTTCAGAAAGTCCTTGCTTCAAGCATTGTTTTCTTTAGAATTTGTGTTATGGCACAGGTGAGACTTTAGCTGCACCTGACATCTTGATCCCCATTACCCCATTGAATGCCATGTGCCATTTTGAAGATGTGATTAGACTTTAAGGACAAAGGACAAAAACATTCTGCAGGGAAGACAAGGGAAACTCTCCAGCGTTTGTTTGACATGTGCTTCTCATCACAGATTTATTGGGTGAAAAAGCAAGGTTGATTGGATTTCCAGATTGACTAGACAGAAATTAAACCAAGGCTTGTGTTAGCAGATGACATTACTTCCTGCCCACCCTCAGCCCCAGCCTGTCGACACTGTAATTAATTCATAACACACTGCCAATCAGATGTTTATTACTAGGAAAGGCTTGAGAAAAGACTTGGGTCTTCTCAAAACATGTGTCTCCTGCCTTAAAATAGTTGGAGATTGTGTAAAGGCCCATTGTAACCATAAACGATAAATATTTTGACAGCTATTTTGATAACCATATTAGAGTCCACAGCAACAAACAATATTGTTTTGTTTAATATAACCACACGTTGCAGTTGACATATGTTTCTATGTTGTATGTTTGCCAAAAGTTTTTCTAACTTTGATGGAAGGTGTAGCTTTCGTCTCCATCATTTCCATTAAAATGTGCATACATTTTGGCTAAGCTCTTGTTTTGCCAATGCAAGAGTCCAGCACTCTATAAAGTCTCCTCCAGCACATCCCAGAGACTTTCAATGATTTTAAGATCAGGACTCAATTCATGTGTGAAAATGATTCTTCATGCTCCCTTCCAACCATTCTTTCACAGTTTGAGCCTAATGAATTTTGGCATTGTCATCCTGGAATATGGCCACAATGTGTCTTTCTACATAGTTGTTTAAGAATGAAAAGCTACACACTCCATCAATAAGGGTTAGAAGAACTGTTGCCAAATATAACATGCTAGAAACGTAATAATCACTGCAATGATGATTCACTCATAGACTCTTAAAGGGTTACTTCAGTGATTAGCATATGGCTTTGTATCAGTAGAAACACTGGAGTATAATCAAATGATTGCCCCCCCCCCCCATATCCCCCTGAGACAAGACACTTATGCATTTTATTTCTAGAAAAATTCCTCCCATGATGCAAATATCGTCAATTTGTACACAAATCAGTGTACACTAGGTTGCTTTGCAAATGAGGGTCAGTAAAATACAGAATTTGGAAGTTGCTTCTTAAAGATAGATCATTACCAATTGTTTATCCAACTTAATTTTCAGAACATGTAAGCAGTACAAGTTATATTTTGTTAATGTACACAAATCGCCTTTATGAATGTGCTTGTTAGCATGCTGACAGCTAATGTGGCTAAAGTTACCATTGCCTCTGCCCCAGTTAAAGGGGGGGGGTGAAACCCTCAGTTTCAGTCAGTGTCATGTCAATCTTGAGTACCTATAGAGTAGGATTGCATCCTGCATATCTCCGAAAAGTCTTTATTTTTTTAATAATTATATAAGAAAGATGCGCTGTTCCGAGTCTTTCCGAAAAAAGCCGAGCGGGTGGGGGCGTGTCGTGTGAGCGGAGCTAAATAATGACGTGTGCTCGCTGCTGCTATGTTGAGTCAAGTGCGTCGTAAAGCTGTGTCATCCCTAACAGCGGGAAAAAAACTTTATTCAAAATAAAAATATGGCTTTTAATCAGATACAGCCATACATCTATGATCCGGAATCAGACCCAGGGGCTGCAGTTGAACAGGAGCAGCAGCAAAAACGACTAGAGCAGGACGTCTGTATGTGGTACAAGTTATACACTAACTATATAATATGCTAAGCGGCTTGTGTTATTTACATATTTATACTTGAATTATATTGTCGTATTTTTGTCTTTGAAGGTGTACATGTGGGAAGTGCAGTTGTGCACGTGTGTTTGTGTGTTTACGCGTGGTTTGTGTAGACAGTAAGCGGACTAAAAAAACACAGACATTTGAAGCAGTCTCACTCACCGCCTGCGGTTCTAACGTTGGGACTGCTCCATCATTCAGCATTAGGGCCATCGGGAAAATCCGGCGTCGAGCTGGGCCTTGTTTATGAAACAGTCGGCACCGAAATGCAGCGAACAGATATAAACATTCGCGCAACTCAGTTGCTGATCCGGAAAAGCAATTTACATCCACTGTTGCCTTAACGCGGGGTTTTTGGCGAATCTGTGCAGGACTGTCTTGGTCTGGCAACCAAAAACGCACTTTTTTGGTGACATTGTTATGTGCACATCACCTGTCCAGCATCCTACAAGCCAGCGCTTTGATGGGCGTAGCCTGTTACTTTCGCTCTCTCCCTCTCTCTCTCTCACGCGTTTCCGGTAGAATTGTCCGTAAGGCCCATACAAGGAAATTCCGCCCCCATTAACGTCAAGAAACTTGCCGAAACTTATGACTAACTGGAAGTAGTATTTTTGACAAAGAAATACTCCCATCAAACGTCCACCTAAACTTTTGAAACTTTGTCCATGTTTAGTATGGGATTCCAAGTCTTTAACAGTGTAAAAAGATCAGAATGCATGAAACAGCATTTCACCCCCCCTTTAACACTTATTCACACAAACATGTTCTGAAAACATTCAGTAAACATTACTGAATGGGACTAAAAAATAACATTATAGATGTTAACACAGTTAACACTTATTCACACAAACATGTTCTGAAAACATTCAGTAAACATGACTGAATGGGACTAAAAAATAACATTATAGATATATAAAAAATATACACATGCAAACATTATAGGAAGGTAGTATAGAAGCAACGTCCTATGGTAATATTCCCCTAAACATTCCCAGAATGTCCTGAATGTTCCTTGAAGGTCCACTAAATAAAGTCCCTGAAACCTTTAAAGAACTCCACATCATGACTGCCTCAGAACATGTGACATCCTTGACACCAGCGGGGATGTTCTGGGAATGTTCCAGGAACTTAAAATTTCAGAAAAAATGATGTTGATCTCTGTCATGGAAAATAGCTTATCTTCATTAAACTGTTTAATAATCAATCAAAAAATAATTTTACCTGTTTGATATTATGCTGTACCCACATTGGACCAGTGGTTTAGAAAAACCCTTGCAGTGCATTATGGGTATAATGAGTACACTCGATAATGTCCACTATGGTTCCGACCACTACAACAAGTGCATAGACTCTGTACTACAATCTCTACATAGCCTCATGGAACACGCTGATGATGTGTGACATATGCGCTAACGTGCTGTGAAGAGGTATGCAAATACATATGTTGACAGTCAGGTAGAACATCCCATCATTGCATTTGTTTTGCAATCATTCAAACATTTTATGGTCCTGAGACTTAAGAGGGTCGCACGTACAGACATTATAGTATAGACATTATCTTAATTTCATATTGTCTTCAAAGATAACAATATTACTGACAACAAATAGCACAATTTGGCATGTTTCACTGCGTCATCACAAATAAAACACACAATTACCCAATATGCTTACACAAAATCTTTTAATAATATTTGAAAAAAAAGGTTCAATAAATCCCCTCCCGTGGCATCATGGGATTGTAAAGTGCCCATCGAATGCACACTTTTGGTCTGAATTCATTTATTATACATACTACTCTTTTAGTATAGGCCTACTGTTTTTTGCAAACTATATTATAGGGAAGTGTTTCGGTGAGTGAGTGTGTGTGTGCAAAATCATACATACAAATGTGATTAATTGTTTTGTATTTTGAATGAGGGGAATATGAGATAAAGAATAGCACAGATCACTCACATCTATAATTGGTTTGATCTTATTTGTGGATCAGTGAACCTTCTCATTTGTCACCTCAGTCTTTGATCCACTGTATTTGACGGCACACCTTTGAAATGACTGTGAACCTCTGAATCTCTTCAGCAGACTCGAGAAGAGCTCTCTAAGCCAGGGTTTCTAAAAACCTTTTTTAAACCACGGAAACCCTTTTATACAACTGTTAGTGAACCAGCTATTTTTGTATTTGATTATTTTTAAATAACACTTTCATATTTTTGTTGTTGGTGTGAAAAAAAGTTGGCTTGTAAGCCTCTGATTTTCACTTCTAAACTTCTAAACTATTTCTCTGTATTTAATTGGATGGCACTCACCCTGCTAGGCCAGTTGAATCCAATAATAAAGCAGACAACAAATCTTCTTCTCTCTTTTTCTTAACTATAAATTTGAATTTTGTCAGCAAGCTGCTGACAGTTCATCACCAAAAGAGTCTTTGAATTATTGTAGCTGCTGATTTGACTTTGTATCGTTCATTTTTGTATTGTTTTTACAGCTGATATCTTGTTTCGTTTAAAGGTGTACTTCAGCGCTGGGAAGATGAATCTGTATTTAAACTGGGTCATTAATGTAGTAGAAATATGACATTTTTTTATTTTTTATTTGGTGCTTTCTAGACTGAGAAAAGACAGAAAATGTATTTTTGTCTCATGGGGATGAAAGACTACAATTCCCAGAATGCTTCGCTGCCCTGTTAGGCCACTCCCAAAGCCACTGCTACTGAATCCCTTTCACTTTCCCACATGAACGTTCATGTTCATAAAATCAGTTCAGTTAGAGAACAGACACTGCAATTAAAACCTGAACGTGTCTGTTTAATATATTGTGATTTAGCCGCTGAGTGAGCGTCACAAATGCATCAGGAGTAAGATTACACTCATTGTGATGATTGAGCTCAGGTAAGAGTTCTCATGATGAGAGCTGAGGTAAACGCGGCCACACTCACGGCAGTAGTTCTCAGTGAGTGTTCGGTCTGGCGCATTTTCAGTTCATGCCTTTGGAAACCTAACTTTTAAAAGGAATTAATTTAAGAAGTTAAAACACTTACTTTGCTCTGCCGGATGCTCCGTTTACATGGATGCCTGCAGCTGCGAACTGAGCTGTGAGTACGATCCCACTCCGCATGCGCGCATTGAAAACATGCGGAAATAGCTCCCTCTGCTGGCTGTAGTCTTTAGCCTCTGGCCATTTTTTTTTACAGATGACGCAAATTTATGATATTTGCGTCACCGGAGTAATTTTTCCAGAAATAATGCATATATCTGGTAGGGAATATACTCCAGGGTTTATACTGATAAAAAGCCATATGCTAATTGTTGAAGTAACCCTTTAAGAGTCACTGATGTTCAATATATATATATATAAAAATAGAAAAAAAGTACCACTTTATTCACAAAATATTATGTAGGGTAAGTTATTAATGCCAAAATTTACATTTTTTAATATAAATAAAATATGACTAAAATAAATAATTGCAGATTATAACGCTTCTATATTTTGCCCCATTTATACGTGACAATAATCGAATGAAATTGAGCTGAGAATTGCATCAAAGCGACATGTTGGTGGTAGGAAATTAAAGTTTCCTCATAAGACTTGATCTAATATGTATATGCTGAAATAATATTATTCTTATTATAAAACAATTAATTAAAAAGGCTCAATGTAACTCCAAATCAAACATGTTTACTCTCTGTGATTTCATTAGAAATATTAGAGTGATGAATTTGCAATGGTTCCAAGCATCCCTGTTGCTTGTTTAATTATGTATTATTTATAAAATGGCTTTCATTCAAACTGATTTAGAGTGTGCTAATTGCAGAGACAGTTCCCCTGGAGCATGCTGGGGTTAAGTGGAGGAGTACGATTCTGATTTCTGGAACATCATTTTCTGAGCAAGGAAAAAACTACATCTGAAACTACATTATACTCTTAACCAGTAGGCAAGCAAAAGTGATTATCATGTTTGTTTTAATTCACTCAAGAAAAAAAGAAAAAAAAAAACGTTATTGCTGCAGAGTGATGAAGCTCCAGCAGTGCAGAGTGTGTCAGACCTGTTGAGATCAACCAATTACAATCAATAGTTAAGAAAATGAGAAGCTGTTCTCTACCCTGCTGTTACTTAATTCACAAAAAATTAACTTATTGATTGTTTCCAGTTTGCAGTTAAATGACTACTAGGGCTTTGATTCCATGTTCTCGTGTGATTTTGTGGAGGAGGAACTTTTCCATCCTTTTAAAGACTTTTTTTTCTCTTTCTTTCTTTCTTTCTTTCTTTCTTTCTTTCTTTCTTTCTTTCTTTCTTTCTTTCTTTCTTTCTTTCTTTCTTTCTTTCTTTCTTTCTTTCTCTTTTATTTTCTTTCCTGGCCTTTGTTATTATTGAATAGCTGCTGCCGTGAGCTGTGCTTTATTTATTTATTTTTGTGAATTCACAGAAAATTGCATCCCCTTATCAGGTACGCATTATAAAATCCACACTTAGATTTTAGACACAAAAGGCCCAGATAATTGCGTCTAAGTGCTAAACTGAGCATATTAAGCCAAAATACTCTTAAAAAGCCTCATTAACTGTTAAAGTACATTAAAGGTTTAGACATTTTTATTTTTTTGTAAATGCAGTAAGAAGCTGATAACAGGCTTCTGCTGCGTAATTGTATTAATGTAGCTTTTACTGAAGCCATTAGGCTGACTTTTTCTTCACCACAGATGTGCTACTGTCAACCTGAGCGTGTTTCAAAGAGTCAAGATTTTGTATAAATGTCAAGGTTTTGTTTGTTTCTTTGTCTCCTTGAATTTTAAGAAGATGCTCTTCTAATCATTCAAAACAAGCCTTTTTGAGCCAATATAGTTTATAGTCGTGTCGCTACTCAGTCACATCCCCGCAGATGTCCGCCATGCTCGGATTGCTGTCATAACAATGTTCTTTATTCCAGCTGATGATAATATCCGTTCCTATTGACGAATTCTAGGGACTAGTGATTGAGCGGAGCAGAAGACTAGATCCAGCACATTGTTCACTTTACACAAAAAGACGACGGAGAGAGGAAACTCAGCCAGGCATAAAAGTCATTTGAGAGAGAAATGCAGCTTGTCAAATACTTCAGACAATTACCCAAGGAACAAGGAAAGGCACAGGACATGCTCGATCTTCCTACCTCATTTCTTAAGCCGCTTTCGCATTCTGTGTCGGTGGCTGTATGACTTTTACTTTAAGTTTTTAATTCGGGGTCCTTCAGGAAGTCCTTTATATGGGTCATACGATCAGGGATGGACTGAATCACAGTGTTGTCATAAGTCTGTAAAAACTTTAAAGTGCCATATCATTACAATGTCATGCTTTTGTAAGAAACAGGATTTTGTGCCGGTTCTGTGAATCCCCCTTAAAACCGGCTAGCATTTTCTAAAAAGCTGTGCATTATTACATAGTCATTATAAACTATTACATAGTCATAATAAGTATATTATTATTATTATTACTATTGCTGTTAAACTTTTTGGACACTAAAACATGTAATAATAATAATAATAATAATAATAATAATAATAATAATAATAATAATAATAATAATAATAATAATAATAATAATAATAATAATAATAATATTAGTAGTACAGTAAAAATTATTATTATTATTATTATTATTATTATTATTATTATTATTATTATTATTATTATTATTATTATTATTATACATTGTAGGTGGATGGGGAAATAAAGTGTTGCGTAGAGTTAGAGTTTCATTAATATTTTAATTATTAATTTCATTAATTTTTATTTTTCATGTTATTTTTATTGATGTAATTTTATTCATTTTAAAATATTTTTAACCTTGCAATTTATGTTTAATTTATTGTCATTTTTGTTTTAGTTTTACTTAGTTTTCATTTATTTCCAATTAATAATTAATAGTGCTTTAAAAAGGCAACATTTCTGTTTATTTAAGTTTTTAATTCTGATTTATTTAAGTTTTTCCAATTAAAATTTTTATTTTATTTTATTTTACCTTCATTTCAATTAACATAAATTTTTGTAATGGTTTTAGTTAAATAATAACCCTGATCTGTTTTTTTTTTCTTCAGCCTAGGCAGCTTTGTTGGTTGTAATGAAATTCTGAACAGATTTTACAAGCCAGAGAAGAAACATTCCACAGAATAGCTTCCGCATATCAATTCTAAAATATGTTAACATGTTAATAGTTAACCATTGAAAATGCTTGTAGACCTTTTAGTTCAATTCTGAAATTGTGCTTTGAGACTGACCTTGAGAAGGCATCCATATGCATGAGAGCATGAGAGTGTCACACTGAACGTCTTGCGTGTGAGAGATGGGATAGAGGTTGCAGAGAGAGGTCAGATGCACATGAGACACTCCAATCTGATCTCAAACAGGCCAATGGAGCCTCATCTGTAATGACGTAGTGTGTTAATAACTTATCATGTGAATAACTTCCCACTGGAAAGACAGATCTGAGAGAGTATTTCAGGTATAAAGACTAGGAATGTCATCTTTCTTGAGGCACTTTCCATCTCTGGAGAACGTTCATCGGGAGGCCAGGTAGCACCATAGTGTTCTGATAGCTCGTCTGTTCTTTGCCCAAGCTACCCCTGTGAACTCTGTCCAACTCAATCTTCCAGTATTGTTTTTCCGCGGAGAGCAGATCAGTAGCTGTGTGAAGCGCCGACGGCTTGGCTGGATGCTTGGTCAACCTCTCTGTGCTTCCTTTCTGTGGCACCGCTCACCTCAGCCTTGGTTAAAAGTGGATGTGGAAAGAAGAGAAGAGACATTAAAGTGAACTTGGAAATCTGAAGCCGTCAAGAAAGAGGGGTTCAGGAAAGTTAAGCTAAACCAAAAAGTTATGTAGTCCATACAACACATACTTATGATATCTTTGTGTGATATATAGGGATTTTAGTCAAAATTCACTGATATTCCAGCTGTAATATGAATTACATTGAGTTGGATTGACGTGGGTGTCAAACTAGCAATGGAAGAAACTGACATAAACTGTTACAGTTATTTTTACATAACATTGTTGTTGTAACACAATTAGCATGACAGCAATCAATAAAACAGAGCACTGACCATTTCATTTTACATGTGATTAATGTAGCTTTCTATTGTTTGCTTGGACTCTAGAATGTGCTCTGTATCCAGCACTTCCGTCCTCTTTAGAGTAAAGTAACCTATAGGATGCTCACTGTATCAGTACCTTATTGGTTATTTTGTCACATTTGTCGTTTGGTTTTGTCCATGTTTTTATATCTTTTATTTGTAATAAATTATCTAATGCTATTGCAAACATGGCCCAAATAAAAAATGTTAATACATTTTTTTTTTAATTAGTTGGACGTATGACTGTGCCAAATACACAATATATTCGAGTAAGACCCTCTCTGAAGTCATAAAGAGCAGAATTCCTTGTATGTGCACATCTACCGGATGAGCATGTGTGCACAGCAACCAGAACTAGAACAAGAGAATCAACAACAGGCTTCTTTCAGCTACAGAAGCCGTCGGCAGCGCTGTCATTTTGTTTTTAGACCTCGGAAAGACCACAGTGTCACTAAAGAAGTCTGTTTTTGGTTGTGAGGAAAAGATAATCTTGTTAAGCTTCCCAAATAACCCAGTGTTAAGGAAACAGTGGATGCAGTTTGTTTTTTCTGGAGCTGGCGTCCGTTTGTCATACCTCGCTTAATACAACTGAGATGATTTGAGGGGTCCCAGATCTTCTAATCGTGATAACTGATCTCTGAGCTAATTTGGTTCTTCAAACTAATTTGCGGATTGGATTAAAATATCTGGATTAAGTTATCTAAGATTACTGCGTGTTCCTGCGTTCACTGAAGAGAGCAGATGCATCGATACTCTAAACCACGATCAGCAATGCAGCGATTGCCTGGCGTCAAGACAACGTAATGACATCATATAATTAAAAAAGCCACTTGGCAAAAAAAAAAAAAAACATGCATTTCTTGACATGCAACCCCCCCCCCCCCCCCCCCCCAAAAAAAAAAAAAAAAAACATGCATTTCTTGACCTTTAAAAGGAAACAGCCAAATGATCAAACCAACAGAAAAGTTAGATAAATTAAATGTGCACTGTTTTGATGAACATTATTCCCAAATATTTATATTTATGATTATAGTATTTGTACACCCTTGTACATTGGTGTTAATACTGGTGTTTCAATACTTATTTGCTAGCCGATTGTAAATTTTGTAAATGCATCACCAGCAAGTTGAAATATTTGATAGAGTTTTAATGATAATGGGGAGGTGTCAGATTCTACACTCTGGGAGACTTTAGAAGTGGTTACGCATGGGCATATTATTTCTTATGAATCTGCTTTCAAAAAGTAGAGAGAGAAATGACTTTTAGAGTTCTTCCTACACTAACTGAACTGGCATATCAGGGGTCAAAGTCATCTGACGACTAACAAAATAATGAAGCTTAAATATGAAAATAACGATTTAATGGCTTTTTTGACTCCTAAATTTAGCAATGTTGCCAGGGCCAACTTGGACCAAAACTTGGACTCCGACTTTACTTGGGAGGAGATAGTCACCGCTGTTAAGTCATTTCAGGCCAGACAGATTCAGTTCTGAATTTTTTAAGAGATTCTGTGATATTCTTGCCCCACTCCTCCTTAGAATGATAATCAGTTTTAAAAAGTTTTTTTCTAGTACACTGTAAAAAGGCTAAACATGCACTTTTACAAGCTGATTGTATAGAAATGTGTGTTGGCAGTGCCTATACACAACCACCGTATAATGATAAATATCCATCCAGTGTTTTTTTAATCTCCTTTTTCGTTATTCGTTTTTCCCTGTTTTAATTCAAGCCGTTCGACCATTTGACTGTGTGACTCAACACGGTCGGACGCCCCTCCCACGATTGTTGGTTGACAGCAGCGTTTTAACACAGACCCGCCTAGAACAAGCTTTTGTTATAGTCCGCCATTTTTGATTTGCCGGAGCAGAATAGGCTAAGTGATTGCGGGGTTCTTTTCTTGGGTGTAATAACGAACCCAGCAGTCATTCTGATGTTCCTAAATCCGAACCGCTGAAGATGCAGTAGCTGAGCTTTAAATATTCCCCCAGTTCAACGTCAGTGCTTTCATGTTTGTGTGAACCGCAAAGTATTTCTCACCAGACTGCTTTATAAATGAGGGTCAGTATAAAGCAGGTTTGGCTAAGAAGCTGCTCCTGAAAAAAGGACAGGTACCAGCTATTCGTGTTCCTGCTGCACCTCTAGAAGAAGTGTGTAGTTTGAAATGCTTCACAATGAACGCGGCTAGAGTTTACAGGGTAAGTTAAATTACATTACGGCACTCTTTCTATGTATGACATTCTCAATATAATTCATAATCCCATGTTTATAATGAACAACGCATTATGGTTATTGTGTTTTTACAAACTGTCTACGCTGGACGTGGTCACACTAAGCTTACTTTTGTAGATGGTTTATAAAGGTGTCTGTTACTGTAAAAAAAAAATTCATCTTGTAATAATTATTACACTGCATAGATAACATAACACATCACTGACAAACTGACATTAACAGATTTTTTTTTTTAAATTGGCATTAGCTGTAACATCAATCTGTTAATGAACGTATAACTTACATCAGTAAACACATAGCATTCTCACTATGCTAATGTTACCCTGCCAGTACATACACAGATAGATCAAAGAAACATTACATTAACCAGCCATTCAGAAATGTTGTTCGAGGCTTAATTGTTGAATTTCGTTGAGTCTGTCATCTTGTCCCGGGTCCGACTCCAGTTCAAATTGATTCGGTTGCGTAGATGTGTCCTCAGAGACTCCTGTTGCCATTATTTCCCCTCCACTGTTGACAAGGCAACAACTCCACGCACTGAAATGGCTTGCTGAAAACAGAGCTGTTTTGACCATTTGATTTGCCAATGCTATCCAGCGAACCCCCCCCCCCCCCCCCCCCACACACACACACACACTATTTTTCAAATTAGACATAATGTGTGTCATTTGTAATTTTGAACTCCTCCCAGAGAAGCATGTTTTTTTTTTTTTTTTTTTTTTTTTTTTTTTTTTTATCCTCCTGGCACTAGGCAGCTTATTTCTACATGTGTTTGTTTATTTGATAGCTGCGTCACAGACCCCCCCTGTAAGATTCAAAGAGGCCTGGAAGCTGAGACCTGGGAGTTGAGCTCTCCGAGGTTATGTGGGAAAAGTGCTTGGCTACAAAACAGGCCTGTTCAGTCAACAGCAGACACCAGCTGATCCAATTCAAAGTGGTTCACTGACTACATTACACTAAAGCCAAAATGGCATAAAATCTTTCCTGCTCTTTCACCAATGTGTGACAAGTGTAAGGTGACGGAGGATTCAGCTTCTCACGCTTTTTGGTTTTGCCCTTTACTGCCTGGTTTTGGGTCAAGCATTTTTGACGGGTTCTCCAAGGCTTACGTCCTTTTCAGGAGCATTACAACAGTCTTTAATACTGGATATGATAGTGGCTAAGAGACTTGTGCTTAAGACCTGGAAATCACCCTCTTGTCTTTCATATGTGGATTACGGACATGACCTCTGTTCAAAAGAAAGACTCCGACTTTGGAGGACAGATTCTACTAAAAAGTTTTCTGTTGTTTGGGGTTCATTTCTTGGACATTTGGACAAGTTGGCTATTCAGCCAGCCCCCAGTTACTTCTCTAAAGCTTATATCCCATCTGGGCACGTTGACTGTTGCACTTCTGTATACTGGACCAAATATTTTTCATTAATTAATTAATTTTGTGTGTGTGTGTGTGTGTGTGTTTATTTGAGCCAATGTTTTTTGATCTATATTTTAACTGGAAAAATCCTTAAAATAAAGTATATAAAATATATATCATTTGACACCTGTAAGACCTCCGTTCATCTTCGGAACACAGATAAAGATGTTTGTGTTGAAATCCGATGGCTCAGAAAGGCCTTCATTGACTCCAAAGTCATTTCCTCTCTCAAAACCCATAACAGGCACTAAAGACGTTGTTACAAAGCCCCTCTCACTACAGTGGCTCTACAATAAATTTATGAAGTGACGAGAATAGTTTTTTGTGCGAAAAGAAAAAAAAAACTAAATAATGACATATAGTGATGGGCCGAATTCAAAATATAGTTTCGAAACGTTATGAATCAGTGTATTGGTGATTTGGATCGCGTGACAAACTGCCAGACTGCTGAAATCATGTGACATTGGAGATCCGAATCCTGAATCAATACACTGATTCATAATCGTTCAAATCTTTGTTTTGAAATTGGCCTATCAATATATAAGTCGTTATTTAGTTATTTAGGCGCACAAAAACTATTCTCGTCGCTTTATAATATTATTGTAGAGCCACTGTAGTGAGATGAAATTTTAATGACGTCTTTTGTGCCTTTAATGGGTCTTGAGAGAGGAAATGACATTGGTGTCAATGAAGGCCTTTCTGAGCCATCGGATTTCAACAAAAATATCTTCATTTGTGTTCCGAAGATGAACTGAGGTCTTGCTGCTGTCGAACGACATGAGGGTAAGTATTCATTGACAGAATTTTTATTTTTGGGTGAACTAACCCTTTAAGTTTTTCCATTGAATATTTCCAATGTTCCAACTTTGGTTACTATAAGAGAATACAGCCTTGACTCCCATGTTCATACAAACACTAGGCTATTTGAGACACTACTGTAAGATGCTCTGTGAACGGGACCTTTTCGAAAATGAGCTGAAGGTTTGAATGTATAGCCAAAATAGTGTTGTAGAATGTTAATATCAGTCATTTATTGATTATTGGCCATAACAGGAAAATAGTTATCTGCCTATTGGCATCGACCACAGTTTTAGTATTGGCGCATCCCTTGTATACAAGTCAACCTTTAAACGCTTCTCGTTCATTTATTCTCCATAATCAATTTTCTGAGGCCATCTCTTTCAAAGTTGTGATTTGTTTTGCCTCTCACTCCAACCCGAACCAAAGAACATGTGCAGTCATCACTTTTTTCCTTTCATTAATCACGGGCTTGTGTTGCTCAGCGCTGCTGGATGACCCCTTGGCCCTGGCAGGCTCTTTGTGGCCCCTACTGTAATATTTTTAATTAAGCATGTCCTGCTGTATTAGGCTGCTTTGCATTTTACTCGGCTCAAGAGCAGAAGCTCCTGGCTGGGCAGACTTTTCTTCCGTCACCTTGGAAAATTTAATAGAGGCCACCTCACGTTCATGCTGCAACCGGGTTTTCTATGTGTGCACTCTATGAAGGAGCAGAAGAAAGGCTAAAGACAGCCTTCCTTCAGAGGAAAAACTAGTGTGTTAAATTCAGTGTTGTTATTGACTGACAGTACAGTGTAGAGGATTATGTTTTAAAAAGCAATAATTAAAACTTAAATCAGTTTTGCCCACATTGAAGCTGACATTTGTAGTTATATAAATATGTAATTGTTCTTCTTTTTGTTTCTGTATTTATTTATTTTAGTGAATCACTTTTTGTAACATATGTGGATTATTACACAGATTTTGTGAAATTGTTTTTTTTCTTCAATTTTAATTAAAACTTATATCAGTTTTGCCCACATTTATATATATATATATATATATATATATATATATATATATATATATAAATGTGGGCAAAACTGATATAAGTTTTAATTAAAATTGAAGAAAAAAAACAATTTCACAAAATCTGTGTAATAATCCACATATGTTACATATATGTAAAAAAATATTTTTTGGTTTAACTTCAAAAAGTAACCTGGTTGCCTTAAAATTTTGAGTTTATTGAAATTGAGTTTATTGAGTTGATACAATGAAGAACATTTATTTAGTAAATAAAAACTCAAAATATTTTTGAATCAGAACCACATAAAAAAATGTGAAATCATGAAAATAGCAAATTTAGGATATAATGCACACATTTTACATTTTCCCCCCGCCTTTATTTGAGACCGGCCTTTATTTGTTTGTGCTGACCACACCCCTGGCCACTATCAGAGGCCCGGCGTTTAATTGGCTACATGCTTTTATTTGAGGAAATACGATATATATATATATATATATATATATATATATATATTAAGAATATAATGAATTATATAATTGAATATAATAAGTGTGTTCCTGATTCAGCATAGGCCTATACTTTCTTTATATGAACAATATGTGGGTTCAACATGAGGACAGTTTGTGTACAAGTGTGCGTGTGTGTTTCTCTATACCGGTGGGGAATTTACAACCTTACAAGCTTACAATCATACAGAATGAGTTTTGTGAGTTGTGTAGGGTTAGGAAAAGTTTTGTGTGATGAGTAGGGTTAGGGGTAGGGTTAGTTCCCTTATCAAGGGAACTTCCCACTGCGTCGGAATGACGAAAAGGGGATGCTCCCTATAAGCATCAGCGAATCTGAAGTCCGAATAGACACTAGTCCAATCCGATTGGCGTGGGTGATGACATCATTGTGACAGCATACCCGGAAGTATAAAAGGGGAGCCGGCGCATAATGGCGGCAGTTTTTGCTCTTCAGCATAGCGCTCTCTGTTATTGTCTGTCTATTAATGTTGTTCTGACCAGTTGCGAAAATGTGTGAAAGAGTTTGATTAAATATGGAAAGAGAGTTTAAGCACTGTGTGCATGCATGTCCCCGCTAAATGTCGGGCTCGGATACACACCTGCTGTGTGTGCAGTGTCTGGGTGTTCAGCATGCTCGGGCGGCTCTCGAGGGAGCCGCCTCTGAACATTGTGAGCGGCTGACACTCAGACTGCTCCGCTCTCGGAGTGAGCTCCTTGTGAGCCCCATGGTTCTGGAACCGCGGCCGCTGAGGCAGCTCGGCATCGCAGATCATGGGGTTCACAACCGGACTTGCTGCGGCACTTTCCCAATCCTCCTCTGACAGTTCTGAGCATCTTCCCCCGGGTTGGAGGGTCCAATGCTCATTCTCTCCAGGTCCGAGGAGCCGGAGGGGGCGGGCATCGAGGCGGAGGATGAAGCGGGAAATATAACATTTCATCCTCCCGCCCATGAGGAGCTGGTCGAGGTGTTGACCCAGGCAGTGGCCAAATTAAAGATCGGTTGGCCACAAGAGACGCAGGAAGTCCAGCCACCCAGCAGGCTGGATGACCGGTTTCTTTCGCACCGGGTCCAAACACCGTGCCAGGGCTTACCATTTTTCCCGGATCTGCACACCTCGGTGGAAGAGATCTCCTGTCTCAGGCAGCGGGCACAATATTTCACCCCCGGCCGGAGATTTGGAACCTTTGGGTCGGGCCCCTGAGGGGGCCAGGTACCTAGAGGCTGGCCTGTCGGCAGAGGTCTTACTCAGTTCCAGGGCTCCTCCTACAAGGAGACTGTACAGCCTCAAGTGGAATGTCTTTTCCACTTGGTGCAGGACCCAGTTAACTGCCGAGTGGAGTTGGAGTCGGCAGAACAGAGGAACCTGACCCTTAAGGTGGCTTTTATCCTCGCCATTACCTCTCTTAGGAGAGTGGGAGATCTCCAGGCTTTGGCGGTAATGCTAACTTGCCTGGAGTTTTCCCCAGGTGGAGTAAAAGCCATCTTACATCCTAGGCCAGGCTATGTGCCTAAGGTCCCATCAAGGGTGGTCAGGTCGTTGGTTTTGCAGGGATTTCATCCTCCACCTCACGTGACGGTGGAAGAAGGGAGGCTTCACCTTCTCTGCCCGGTTAGGGTGCTTAGAGTGTATTTGGAGAATTCTGCACAGTGGAGGAAATCTCAGCAGCTTTTGGTGTGTTTCGGCTCACCCAAGAAAGGGTTGCCTGCATCTACTCAGACAATCAGTAACTGGATTGTCCAATCGATAACCATGGCCTATCAGGTGCGCAGTTTGCCTTCACCTATGGCCATGAGGGCTCATTCCACCAGAGGCATGGCCTCTTTAGTGGCCCTCCTTTCTGGGGTCTCTTGCAGGATATCTGCGAGGCAGCTGGGTGGGCCACCCCACACACCTTTATCAGGTTTTATAGCCTGCATCTCCCTACGATGCCTGGCGCTAGAATGCTCCAATCCTAGTTGTGCCCGGTTTCCGGGAACAAGGGTTATATACACAACCCGAGCCGACTTACAGAATTTTGTGAAATGAACACTGACCCTTAAATCAAAATCTGTGGTAGTTTCACAGAATTGCTGAAAATTCTGTGATGGGTCCACCGGAGTGATGCCTATGTAAGTCAATGACAAGCAGCATCCTTGGTCCACACACGGATTCCCAATACACATTTAATTCTCTGCATTTTGTAAAAGGAGAAATGATTTTATGAATATTTACAGCCCAATTTTATATTTTGGAGCAACTAATTCCACTCCTACTCTAAACCGACCCACTCTCAACAATATTAATCATGTAACAGTCAAATAAATGTACATTTATTTATTATTTATTATTTATTTATTGCAAAAAGGGACCAAAAACAGTATAAAAGTCTTCTGAAGTCATACGATATCTTCATGTGAAGAACAGAGTTGATCTTAAGGCATAGTGATGACATTGGTCATGAGACACACGACAGCCAATGCTGTCAAAGCTGACCTGACGTTTCTTCCAACGGCAATATTTGAAATGTATTCATCTTTGGTGGATGGACTCAACGTTTCTGATCGCTTTTGGGGATTTTCTTCACACAAATCAATCGTTTGGCCTCAGAACACTTGGAATTTTTGTACTTTCTGAATAAATTGTGCCTGCAGTCATATCTGCCTGTTATATCCAGTTTTTTTATAATACACAAACGGGTAGGTTTAGGGAAGGGTTTGAGTTACGCGTTCAAAATGTGTCTGACTAAAAAGAAAATAAATGCAAAAAAAAATTATGCTGACTGAATAAAACTGACGAATAAGGTGTTGGAACAGGGAATCCGTGTGTGGACCACGGATGCCGCCTGTCATTGATTTACATAAGCATCACTTCTGTGGATGCAGTTTGTACAGTATTAAAAAAAAAAACATTACATAATGGTCCCCACAAAGATAGTCAACAAGGCATGGAGTAGGGTTAAGGAATGTTGAATATGGTCACGCAGGATAAGGCAATACATATGTAAGTAATATGCATGCTAATAGCAAGTTAATAGTGAATATGTGTTCCCTAATCTAAAGTGATACCAAATAACTATTCTTTATTGTTCCTCATTGTGTACACATGTGCATTTAAAAAAAATATATATATCTCTCTGTCATTTCCACTTCCTATTGCTCTAAAATGAAGGGTAATTTTTAATTACTTGGCGGATAAAAAAGTTTAGGGAAATCTTGGTGATAGATACATAAGCTTATTGGAGTTGACAAGGTGCATTACACCAGTGGCATTAGAACTGGCAGGCTGTCAAAGAGCCCATTGGAAAATGATCAGGAAACACGTAAGGGAATACAGAGAAGCTCAGAGACAAGTCAACCAGTATACAGG
Organism: Pseudorasbora parva; assembly: GCF_024679245.1. NCBI lineage: Eukaryota > Metazoa > Chordata > Actinopteri > Cypriniformes > Gobionidae > Pseudorasbora > Pseudorasbora parva. The sequence continues at coordinate 9,132,012 of NC_090190.1, forward strand.
CCTCCCAAAGTTAATCACACTGGCACAGGGCAAACGCATCAGTCTGTTTTATAAGATAGAAGGGTAACCCTGGAAAATATTTTTGTCTGGGTAAATGGCAGCTCCAGTTTGTCTCCGGGGCTTACTGCTCCTTTGAAGTTGGCAATGGCACTCAAAAGAGGTTCTAACAGAGCTATACAACAGCCAATGAGCAACTCCATTTCTGATGGTAAACTAACAGTTGTTACGTTAATTATCATGCTGTTTAATGTAATGCATTCAAATAAAATTAACTCTGCCCCCTCCAGCGTTTATTTAAGATGTTGCCAGCCATACCAGCTTTTTCGATCATATTCACAAATCTTTTATTGCCCCCAGAATATTTATATGACTATGCAAACAGTCAGTATATCTAAAGTACAGAGCCTCTGCTTAAAAAAAAAAAAAAAAAAACTGCATTCATTATTTTTTAACAACATTTGAATGTAGGTAAGTGTCATACAAAACAAGGTAAGAGGTACGTTTCTGAGAAAATCATGTTTTTGTCTAAGACTCGAACAGGATCTGAATGTTTGGTGATCACATCAACTTTAACACAGCAACTTATATCCGCTCCTGGTCTACGCAGATCTTCTTTAGAGCTTGTTTTATGTTCTGGAGATGCTGTACTATTTTAGAAGAACACGGAATCCCCGGAAAGACTTGTCAGTAGCAGGGAAGCATTGTGTCATAAATGACAGAAAATCTCATCAGTGGCAGGAAAGAATTGAGTGAAACATAGGTGGGCCCTTTTTGACACTGTCACGAGTTCAGATAGTTTCCTTTTTATAGACATTTAGGTTGTTTGTCTTCAGTCGCATGTTTCCTTTGTTCTAGTTTGGACACTCATTAATCATCAGCTGTTTGTCATTATGTTCATCAACAGTCCCCATTGGAAAAACCCCCGCAAAAAAACAGCATATGCTGGTTAGGCATGTTTTGAAGCATGGTAACTGGTTTAAGATGGGTAATGCTGGTCCTCTAGCCTCACAAGCCACCGACTCTATACACGACAACACTCACGGCAGATTAGATTTGCTGCCACTAGGGTGCGTCTAGATTTCTAGGCTACTGTTCCTCGTGAGCTGGCTTAAGAGGGTCAAATGCTGATCCTTCACCAACTTGGACCAGCTCAGTACCAGCTAAGGACCAGCATAATCCAGCTCAAACCAGCATTCACCTATCCAGCATATGCTGTTTTTCAACAGGGCTGTGTTATTAAGTTCCTCACCTCCTCTGCACTCATTGTCCGGTATTGTTCGTGAGTAAGACACTGCGTCAGCTCCCTTCAGAATTATCATTGTGCTGTGTTTAATAAATCTAGTTGTTTATTGGAACTATCTTCATCTTGGAATAAAGCTAACAGATACATCATGGCTCTCATTTTCTCATTATTTTGTTCCTCACTCTGCACTTTTTTTTTCTTTTTTTTTTTCTTAGACAAATATTTTTGGACTATGTTTTAAGGAAATATTTAAGTTTTTCTACTTTAAAATGTCATGATTATTTATATGTATTGCATTCAATTGGTTATAAGTGTGTGTGAAATTTACTAGCAATTTCTGCGTGAAAATTGTTTCTTCTCCAATTTTTGTTTCAGTGTCTAACGTTTATGACTATTATTTATCATAGTAATCACCCAGCATATTGGTGATTGATCACAGGGGATGACATAGGGCAGTTTTCATTTGCATGAGGATCTTCAGTGGGGATATGAGAAGCAGGCGAGATAATTATCTTAATTAAAGTCGATGTCATTGGGAAATGTGCGCAAACAAGCAATAAAGCCTCAACCCCGCTCCAAGACACCAAACAACATGGTCCCTGAAGGCATCCACAAAAGCTCCACATAAACCTTATTATAAGCTACAGAGACATCAGATATTCAGTTAAGTATAAGAAAAAAGTGTGATGAAGGGTGATGCAGAAAATGATGATATTGCAGATGCAGTCTGATGCTTTTGTCAATATTTGCCAATGTGTTTAAATCTCTAGTAACGACTCCAGAGCAGCATAGCGAGTAGTGTTTTTAATTCTCTTAAGAAACATTCAGTAGGTTTGGAGAATTCAGGTTCTTTGCCCAAAGATAAACCTACTGTATACAGGAGTGCAATACAACTCTATTGTAATGATACACAGACAGTGGATGCAAATGCAAAAGCTCTTTATTATGTATGGCACAAGCCTAAAAGAACACAGGGTCAAACGGTCACAAGACGATGACGACGAACGCAGGGACCTCGGTGGACATCGTGGGGAAGGTGCTCCAGTCCCGGGAGTGATCCAGGGAAGTGCTCTAATCCCGGTGCTGAGTGGAACAACCAGACGACAGCACACGACAAAGAACGGGCAAACTCCAGGGACCATGAACAGCAGGAACGAACAAACACACAGGGACCACAACAATCTGACAACATGAGACACCAGATATTTGACCATATTAAGACACAGGCTGCGTCCCAATTCGCCTACTTATACTACGTCCTAAAAGTATGTACTCTTTTTGTGAAGAAAAAGTATATACTTTTGAGTGTGTAGCAGAAAAGTATGCAAGCTTCGGGACATACTACTTCGCCATCTTTAACGGACTCTGTCGCTTAGTTACGAGCATCCCGTAACCGTTTATCTGCCCTGTCAATCATCGTCAGATTCGTCACAGTTCAAATCCTCCACATTCAGATTAATCTCCTACCGTATCGGAGAGAAATGTAGCCGCTCATTGATCTGCCATGTGTGGGTCTTTAATGCAGAGACTCTCCTCATGTGTTTGCAGTTTAAATATAATTATGCATTTAAAAGTTAATGGCCAAACATGTCATTACAAAAGTTCACAATGCTGCTGCATGTGAAATATAATGTGGACAACACTGAATAAATATATTTTTGTCAGGTTAAATATTGATAGTTGGTCACTCAAACCCCTTTATCTAAACTTCTCTACTTAACCACCGGACTCGCACATCCGCCATGTTTGTAGTTTTTAACGCTTTTTATCCGCGTTTGTAGTTCTAATCAAATCCCCATTCGACCTCGCAGTGGGTTGTGGGCAATATCAGCCATTTGAGTGCCCATTGATTCATACTTCGAATTCGGACCGGAAATAGTAAACCAGCGGGAGACAGCGGATTCATGAACCGTGACACTATTTTTTCCACTATTTTTATTGGTTCTCCAAACCATGCTGCAAACTGCTACAGCAAATGCTGACCAATTCTTGAAAGGGTGAACAGTAAGGTCATTGGCTACTGATACAGCAGGAACCAATAATTTGTGCCCTATAGACAATGATGTGATTGCAAGCAGATTAAGTTAAGTTCTCAATAGCAAGTATGCAAAGTTCGGACATGCCAAGGCGACAAGCGACAAAGGCAACAAGCGATGTCGGCAACAGGAGAAAAGAGGTAGGTGACGAGCGTTACGTAAGTGGGTTAAGTGCAGAATGACATTCACCTGTGTCTCGTTGCAGTAATTGGTGTGGGGAGACCCGGATAAAAGCCGGTTAGAAGCGAGGAGAGGGAGGACTTGTGTGGCTGTGGGAGATAGCTCTGGAGAGCGGACCGGTGATCGTTATACTGAGTGTGAACTTGAGTTGAATGCGTGTAAAACGCACTTGTTCAAATAAGCACACGAGTAACTGCAAGCTGACCCTGTCTCCGAACAGTGTAACAGATGGTAAGTCTGCAAATGGAACAGCAGTGTTCTTGATAATGTCACTCAGCTTGCTCTGGCTGTTATCCTGTATGTATATTTTAGGCAACAATAAAATGAAATATGTTATAAAACAACTCAACTCTGTTTTCATTTTAAAAATATTAAACGCATTAATATTTGGTTCAATCACTGTGTATGTACTCTGATTATCTTCACTGTGATAAAATGAAATATGACAAAGCACAACCCAGTCTCTCTTTGTTAAATGTCAGATTCAATGATCAGCAATATCCATTATAAAAATATAAGTAAAGGGTATAAGCTATACAATAAGAAATAAAGCAAACAAGTCAGTCAACCCTACAAAGTCAGCACTTAATAGCCTAAAATATATAAAGTTATGAAACTTTACTTTGCCCTCAGCCACGACAATTTGCCAGGGAACGAAATATAGATTCATGAGACCAAAGATCACCTGTTAGATATACACCTCTATATCTCACATTAAACCACTACAGAGACATCAGAGCCATCTGCAAAGGTCAGAAGATGTAGCCAATGTAAGGCTGCTCTCGGCTGGGTACGTGAGTAAACCTGAGTGCCCGGTGATTCCCTGGATTTAAAAACGTTCAAATAGGAGCTATCTTTAAAGGGTTACTTCAGCGATTAGCATATGGCTTTGTATCAGTAGAAACCCTGGAGTATATTCAAATGATTGTGCTTTCCCCCCTCATATCTCCCTGAGACAAGAGATTTATGCATATCATTTCTGGAAAAGTTCCTCTCGTGACGCAAATTGATGATATTTGCATCATCTTTGGAATGTTTGCCCAGAGGCTAAAGACTACAGCCAGCAGAGGGAGCTATTTCCACGTTTTCAAATCGCACATGGGGGAATGGGAGATCACACTTACAGCACAGCTTGCAGCTGCAGGCATTAATTTAAACGGATGCTAAGCAATTTAAGTGTTTTAACTTAAATTCATTTCTATGAAAGTTAAGCTTCCAAAGGCATGAACTGGCGAATGTGGTCGCGATTACCTCAGCTCTCATTACGAGAGCTCATCAGCTCATTTATGACATTAAATGTAATCTGACTCATGCTGCGTTAGTGCTGTGAGACTCACGCAGCAATTCGATCATTATATTGATCAGACACGTTCAGTGTTTAATTGTACTTTCTGAACTCAGTCACTGTAATCCAGTAGTGGTGGCCTTGGGAATGGCCTCACAGGGCAGCAAAGCATTCTGGGAATTGTAGTCTTTCATCCCCATGAGACAATTCCATTTTCTGTCTTTTCTCAGTCTAGAAGGCACCAAATTAAAAAATGATTTCACATTTCTACTACATTAATGACCCAGTTTAAATACAGATTCATCTTTCCAGCGCTGAAGTACATAAACCACAAATAAACCACAGATTTGATCTTTAACCAACTACATTCTCACCTGAAAAACTCTTAAAACTACATTTCATGACACAATACAGGGAGTATTTTTTAATTTATTTTATGTTTTCTCATCTGTTATTGATGCTTGCTTATTGGTGTGAGATGCATTGTGGGATACCTGGCTGTCTCAAGTCCGCAAAAGTCCCCTCTCGATGTATCCTCTGTAAAAGGGGTGGATCCAGAACAAATCCAGGGATTTGAACTGTACTTGGCTAGATGTGAACTTTGAATTGGAACAGTACATGGGCATGATGATGTTTCATAAGTCCACGAGAACACAAGGAGGGACAAGAACGCATATTGAGAAACGGCAGGACGACAGAACTCTGTATTTCTTTTGAGCCTTCTCAAAAAATCCAGAACAATACAATGTTTCCATAAAAATGCCAAGCAGAACAACCCTTTTCAGCATTGGTTCAGGCAATATGTTTCTTGAGCACCAAATCAGCATATTATTGTGATTTCTGGATCATGTGACACGGAAGACTGGAGTGATGATGTTGAAAATTCAGCTTTGCTATCAAAGGAATAAATTACATTTTAAATACAGCATTTGTGAGCACACTTATGGATTTAAGCTTTGTACCTCACAGTATGGCATTTGTGCTATACAATAACAAAATAAAGGTGTACAATGTTTACATTGTACAGCCTTAGTCCTAATGGGTTGTAGCTATCTTAGCTATCAAAATCCAGTGTTCGGCACTGTGCGGACGTGAGTTTTTGTTGTAGATGTCTGTCTTTTAAAAAAAAAAAATAAAAAAAAAAAAATTGTGTATTGTGCTAATTAATTGAGATTTCATACAGCTCTTACAGGTTTTTGGCCTTGTCTGTTCCGTTGCTTCTATTACTCTCCCCTTCTTTGTAAGTCGCTTTGGATAAAAGCGTCTGCTAAATGATTAAATGTAAATGTAAATGCAATGTCATTGTATCCAAACTTTGATAAGGCTTTGATGGGTTGCTTTGAACTGAGATGAGAATGTTGCAGGAATGACATTTTGGTGGTGCAATAAGTCTCTACATCAATATTTCTTTAATGAGATTCTCCTGCATTATGCTACATGTGATGGAAGGAACCCTCTCTGAGCAGATCACAAAAAACAGGATGGGATTTCCATGTCCTAGTTCTTACTCCCACTGCTTCATATTGATTTTGATGGAGGTGTCTCCCTTTGCTACCAGTTGACTCTTAGCAGAATACAAAGGGCTCCTAATTTGCAGAACTGACATATTTAATTGCAGGGCGAGAAATATCTCTTCGATTACATTTTTATCCCCTCTTCCAATTCCGTTTATGATTCAGACCCTTATTTATAACACCTAGCCAAAGTAATTCAATGAGCCAGAAATTAACCTGGTCGTACAGACTTTTCTCCATTAGCTTTTGCCCTGATTGTCTCAATAATTAAGAAGAATCAATGACTATGAGCTGTTGATTTTAAAACTCAATGCCTCTGCGGTGTATTAAAAGGAGAATTACAAGTGATTAGGATCAGGTAATTACATTGCCAGTGCATCTTTTTCTTCCTTTATGCTTGTGAGTAATTGAGTCAGGCTCATTAGAATGAAATAGTCACATGATCTCGGACACAAGAGATGCACTTTGCATTAGTGCGTTGATTTTTCAGGTAGCGCTCTACAGCAGAGAGAACATGACAGGGCTGGAATTAATCATGCAACTTTAGTGTCGCTTCAGCGGCATAAATGGCTCTTTTGATGTTTATTCGTCTTGTGGGATTTACCACATAGTAGCACATGTTGAACAGATGATAATGTGATCATCTAACCTATTAGCTTGACATAAGTGTATTTGATTTCTTTCTTCTCGTATTATGAAAACATTGTGTGTTTGAGTCAAGCGTGATGTCAACAAGTGGATAATTCGGGTGAAACATGTCGTGTTACAGTAAAACAGCCCTTGATGGATAGTTCAGTGAAAGTCATACAACATACTGCAAATCTTTGTAGAAAACCAAAATTTGAAGCGAATACATCAAAATCATTCAGATGTTTTCTGAATATTTTTCCAATCACTACAAACGTCAGCACATCCCACAGATACTCGATTGGCTTGAGATCTGGGGAATTCGGAGGCAAAGTCAACACCTCAAACACGTTGTTGTGCTCCTCAAACCATTCCTGAACCATTTTTACTTTGTGGCAGGGTGCATTATCCTGCTGAAAGAGACTACAGCCACAGTAAATACTGTTGCTATGAAAGGGTGTACAGTAACTTCCACATGGAAGGCAGGACCCAAGGTTTCCCAGCAGAACATTGTCCAAAGCATCACACTGCCTCTGCCAGCTTGCTTTCTTCCCATAGTGCATCCTGGTGCCACATGCTCACCAGGTAAGCGACACATTCTCACCCGGACATGGGTCAGCATTGGAATCCTGACTGATCTGTGGCTATTTAGCCCCATACGCAACAAACTGTGATGCACTGTGTATTCTGACATCTTTCATTTAGATCCAGCATTAACTTCTTGAGCAACTTGAGCTACAATAGCTCGCCTCTTTGATCGGACCACACGGGCCAGCCTTCACTCCCCACGTGCATCAGTGAGCCGCCCATGGCCCTGCCGCCGGTTCATCACTGTTCCTTCCTTGGACCACTTTTGATAGATACTGACCACTGTAGACCAGGGAACACCCCACCAGAGCTGCAGTTTTGGAGATGCTCTGATCCAGTCGTCTAGACATCACAATTTGGTCCTTGTCAAACTCGTTCAAATCCTTATGCTTGCCAATTTTTACTGCTTCAAACACATCAACTTTGAGGACAAAATGTTTACTTGCTGCATAATATATTTGAGCTAAAAAAAACATGATATAATAAATCACTGAGCCCCAGAATCTTTTAGATTCATTCACAAATGATAAAAAGTACATCCATTCACTTTCTTTTTTATATATATATTAGTTTATTGATGAATATATCCTCCATATTTGTCTCAAAGTATTTTTAGGTTGAATAAATCTCTGTATTATTCCATGAACCTTGAAGACTCCTTTAAATATCCTAATGAGACTTCAATTTGACATGGTACATTTAATTTAAGAATAATTTAAAGTCTCCCCAAAGACAAAATCTAAATTAATGCAGAACAGCACAACATGTTTAATGGATCTCGTCTGTTTCCTGCCCATTAATTCTGAGTAACATGACATTGGCTAGTGAAGTATTTTGGTAGACTATCGCCAAGGCAATGTCTATGAACCTGCAATGCTGTGAATTTCTAATCTGCAGAATTATTGGAAGAATTAATATTATTTATTTATTTATTTATTTATTTATTTATTTATTTATTTATTTATTTATTTATTTATTTATTTATTTATTTATTTATTTATTTATTTATTTATTTATTTATTTATTTATTTTTAATTTTATTTTATTTTTTCTCAATACTGTTGGCAATATAGTCCAGATATAAAAATCCAGAACAAGACCAGCAGGAACCTCACTGCACTTGTCAACCACTCCACAGACCTATATAGTGGCATTTATCCGTATTTAAACTAGTTATAAATGTGTACAGTATGGCAATAATAGCACTGGTCCAACATCAATTTGTCAAACTCATAAGTGATGACCCTTTATTTCATTTTCAGACTCCCATGTGAGCTGCTAATGCTGGATGGGGATCTTATTTAGGCCGGTCTAGTGTAATACTGACTCCTCCCTGTCTGGAGTGTCGATTGTGTGCTGAGGACTTGAAGAATGGAGAAGTCTTTTAGTGTATGGGGAAAATAGGAGTACAAGCAATAGCCATTTAAAGCCAGGTCCTAGGCAAGAAAGTCTATGTGCAGCACACCTCAGTGATTTTCACTCTTTCTCTCTCTGGAGAATGGTGGAATCAGCAGGGAATAATGCTGGAATGCTATGGTAATTTTTTTTCTTCTTACTATTTTCATAGCTGACTGCAGTTATTACATTAGAGCAGTGCTTTGTTTATATATATATATATATATATATATATATATATATATATATATATATATATATATATATATATATATATATATATATATATATATATATATATATATATATTGGAAAATGTTTACTGACTCTTGATCAATTAATGCATCCTTGCTGAATAGTATTATTTTCTCCAAAAAAAAAAAAGAAAGAAAAAGAAAAGCTTTTGTTAAAGCTACACTGTGTGATATTTTCCCCCATATACCGGTGAAAAGGTATATGACCATCCAGTGAATAATTTTCGGTTCCTCTCAATTCTGATTTCGTTTTAACTCCTACGGTGGCCGATTTAGTCCAAGATTAACATGGCAATCCCCCTCTTCACATTCGACACGGTGCCATCGAGTGTTAAAACGCGAAAGGAGAAGCTTGAATTTATGGGTATGTCCCTCTTTGGCTAATGTACTTTGAGGGGCAACATGGCGACCGGCATTCGAACCCCTCACCCGTATGTATTTTCAATGGCATATTATTAACTTACGAGAATACTTTATTACTTGAAAAAAGTAAATATACATTAATGAGCACATATATTTTTGAAAGAACTAAGTGTTTTTAACTAAGAATAAACAAAAAAAGGTACACAGTGTAGCTTTAAAACTTAAGTTTAGGTTCCATTTCTCTCTATTAACTAGTTGCACATATTAGCATGCATTTTACTAGGATATTGGCTATATCTCAATACTTAAAAGCACAAATTAAAAGCCTTTTTCTGCATAACTATAATTTACATTCTTAATCCTACCCAATACCTAAACTTAACTACTCAGCTACCTTACTTACTATTATTAAGCTGTAATTAGAAGTTTATTGGTTTTCTTAATATTTTAAAAATAAGCTTTTTTGATGTGTCTCCTTTTAATGCAAATGCATTGCTGCTCCCATTCCCCACCCCAGAGGGCGCAGCCTCCACAGCTTGAATGAACACACTTGAATGAAAACTGAAACAAACATCTGTTTGTTTTGATCATCTCTATCTCAGATTCGCTCATGAGACATTGCAGTTCTTCATCATCATGAAATATTATCATCTGCATGTGTTTTAAAACCAGATCACTCTCAACCTTACATACTACTATGCTCTCAAATTGAGCACACACTCCCTTCCTATGCTAATAATGCACTTGCTAATATGGCAGTGTCCATCAACACTTGTGGGCGGGGCCTGACATTGCCCAAAATCTGCCTGTTCTGATTTATGGGGATTAAAAAGGAGTGGGTGGATTTTTACCATTATAGGGTGGTGCAAACACTGCCAATACACATTTATGTTTAAACATGTAAAAGTGAATTTAGCATAAAAGCCCTTTTTAATCCAACAAATTTTGATTTTGGTGGCTTGCTAAGGCCATGCTTTTTGAAAAAAGACTTCAATTTATTTATAACCCTTTTTTAGCACCACCAGAAAATAAATAGATTACATTTAAATGCATTCAGTATATCCAGGAATTACAGATGGGCCAGCAATCACAAGGTTATCAGCATGGCACATAAATGGATGTAGTTGTGACTACATAAATATTGCCTTTCAAAACTAGTGATAATCAAATTATTGTCTTTATTTACCCACCCTCACCTCATCAATCTCTGTCTTGTTTGTGGACGCATCTGCATGTTCACAGGCCAAACTACAGGGCAATATTAGGAGCACAGATGGAATCATGGGTTATAACCAACCCTCTGTTTATGATCTGTACAGAGTCTGACCTCTGTTGCTTAAGTCACCACCTGTTTCAAACAACACTTATGATGCTGTTCACTTTATTTAAGCAATTCATCTTGATTTAACACCATTGTATTAGGTTTCTGGTTCAAATGTAACCGATTCATGTTAAACTGACTTAAAATTCTTACTCCTTGACATAACTTGATGGTTTTATTTTGAAATAACATGATTCAATCAAGTAACCCAATCAAACAGGACTTTTACTTTCCATCATGCTTTGCAAATGGGCTGAATTCAGAGAGTAAATGTTTAAATAAAGTGCTGTTTAATGCATTTCTAACGAGATGAGAAAATGGAGCAACTTTTGTGACATTACCATTGTGCTCAAGTGTAGAGCATGTGCTTGGGGTAAGGATCTGCTAATAACAATTAAAGTTGTTTTAATAATAAAAAACTATGACTTTGAGCAGGCCATGGATGTAACAACCATCTAGCCAATACAATCGTGTAATGTAAAAGGTTTTGTAAGTTTTGTAAAAAAAAAAAAAAAAAAAAAAAAAAAAATAGCATTTCACTAAATAAAAATAATAAATTAAACCGGATTACATGCTTTTATATTTATATATATATATATATATATATATATATATATATATATATATATATATATATATATATATATATATATATATATATATATATATATATATACTATTAAGTTTTATTACTCTGAAATGAATATATATATATATATATATATATATATATATATATATATATATATATATATATATATTCATTTCAGAGTAATAAAACTTAATAGTTTTGGACAAAATTAAGAATGTTAACCTGATTGATCTAAATGGCATTGAATTAACTTTACGTTAAAAAAAAATTGCGTTTACCGAAATAAACAATGTTAATTAAATTCAACATAACCCAATTACGTGGAACCTGTTGACATAAAAAAATTACGTAAATTCAACACATAATTTTTTTGGAGTGAAATGTCCGAGGTCAGTCATGCTATAAAAACCCGAACATGTACACAGACTCCCATCACACAGATTTCTGACTCTCAAGCAGATGTGTTACATTGCATCTGGATCCCCTTCCTTGACATATGAGTAGTTGACTAATTTTCATTTTTCATGGCTCATTATGAAGTCTACTTTATGTGCAGTAATTAGGTTTATTTATCAGACTCTGTTGTTTGCCTTGCCAATGCAAATATTCAATATAAATGCAATCCAGATGCCCTAAAATTTACAGGAAATTTAAAACCATTGTCATGCAAATGTATTTCATGTTTGTTCTCATTACAAATGCAGGCAGTTTACTCTTGTACCTTATTGGTTTAATAACAGTGTCTTGACAAATCTTTTTTTATATACTAGGTTTTTCTAACCAACAAATTTTCTATACCTGTTTAGTGTTTTATGCACAACACGCAAAAGCCAGTTTTCCTCACTATCTATCTATCTATCTATCTATCTATCTATCTATCTATCTATCTATCTATCTATCTATCTATCTATCTATCTATCTATCTATCTATCTATCTATCTATCTATCTATCTATCTATCTATCTATCTATCTATCTATCTATCCATCCATCCATCCATCCATCCATCCATCCATCCATCCATCCATCCATCTTTTTTCCCCCTTTTTTTCACACAATCACATTAAATCACAAGATTGTGTTCTACTGGCTTTCACTAGATGGCAGTGTTTTCACTTTTAGTGATTGTTAAGTGCAAAGGTGAAGCCTTTGACATGAACAAAGCTGCTTTGCTCACATCAGGGGACAGTGAAGATGTTCCAGAGAAAAAAAGTGTGAGTCAGATTTACTGACTCTCCTGCCTCAGCTCTAATCATGTTAGGAATGCATTTAAAGTGAATTCATAAAAGTTTAATTAAAAGAATAAATTAAGAGGTTTTAGTAGGGGAAAAAATAATTATATATTTTAAAATGTCTTTAAAAAAAGCCTATGGTTAGGACCAAATACCAATCACTGAAATATCTATGTATGTTTGTTTGTTTATTTGTTTGTTTGTATTATAATGTTTATATTCCCATATTTTTAATAATTTATATATTTATATTATATTTTTAATAATATTTTTAAATGAGTATTTTTTTATAATTATAAATTGTTAAAATAGTACATAATCATAGAATTATATACAATTTTAACAAAATGATTACATAATTATTTATTAATAATTTGTTTAACATTGTTTTAATAATAATTTTAAATACTTAAATTCATATACATATATATCTCAAAAAATTAGCATATTTCATCTGACCAATAAAAGAAAAGTGTTTTTAATACAAAAAAAGTCAACCTTCAAATAATTATGTTCAGTTATGCACTCAATATTTGGTCGGGAATCCTTTTGCAGAAATGACTGCTTCAATGCGGCGTGGCATGGAGGCGATCAGCCTGTGGCACTGCTGAGGTGTTATGGAGGCCCAGGATGCTTCGATAGCGGCCTTAAGCTCATCCAGAGTGTTGGGTCTTGCGTCTCTCAACTTTCTCTTCACAATATCCCACAGATTCTCTATGGGGTTCAAGTCAGGAGAGTTGGCAGGCCAATTGAGCACAGTAATACCATGGTCAGTAAACCATTTACCAGTGGTTTTGGCACTGTGAGCAGGTGCCAGGTCGTGCTGAAAAACAAAATCTTCATCTCCATAAAGCTTTTCAGCAGATGGAAGCATGAAGCGCTCCAAAATCTCCTGATAGCTAGCTGCATTGACCCTGCCCTTGATAAAACACAGTGGACTAACACCAGCAGCTGACATGGCACCCCAGACCATCACTGACTGTGGGTACTTGACACTGGACTTCAGGCATTTCCTTCTCCACAATCTTCCTCAGGGTCCGGTCACCTCTTCTCGTTGTGCAGCGTTTTTTGCCACACTTTCTCCTTCCCACAGACTTCCCACTGAGGTGCCTTGACACAGCACTCTGGGAACAGCCTATTCGTTCAGAAATTTCTTTCTGTGTCTTACCCTCTCGCTTGAGGGTGTTACTGATGGCCTTCTGGACAGCAGTCAGGTCGGCAGTCTTACCCATGATTGTGGTTTTGAGTAATGAACCAGGCTGGGAGTTTTTAAAAGCCTCAGGAATCTTTTGCAGGTGTTTAGAGTTAATTAGTTGATTCAGATAAATAGGATAATAGCTCTTTTAGAGAACCTTTTCATGATATGCTAATTTTTTGAGACAGGAATTTTGGGTTTTCATGAGCTGTATGCCAAAATCATCAGTATTAAAACAATAAAAGACCTGAAATATTTCAGTTGGTGTGCAATGAATCTAAAATATATGAAAGTTTAATTTTTATCATTACAGTATGGAAATAATTAACTTTTATCACATATGCTAATTTTTGAGAAGGACCCGTATGTATGTATATATATAGATGTATATATAGATAATTGTTTATTTATTCATAAACAACAATTTACGTTATATTTCTCACTTTTTATATTTTATTATTTTTAATAATAATAATAATAATAATAATAATAATAATAATAATAATAATAATAATAATAATAATAATAATAATAATAATAGTAATAATAATAATAATAATAATAATAATTTTAAATAAATACATGATTTTACAATTATTTAAAACAAAAACTAAATGTATCAAAATTATAATATTTTAATTATAATATTATATAATATATAATAGCATAATTATATTTTATTTAAAATTAAATAATACAAAATATTTATTTATTTATTTATTTATTTATTTATTTATTTATTTATTTATTTATTTATTTATTTACATTTAAATAAAGTATTTATTTTTGGCTCATTATTTGATTATCAGCTCAGATTTGTAAAGCAAAAGTTTTATAAATGAAAAATTTTAAATCATATTATTATTATTTTTATTATTATTATTATTATTATTATTATTATTATTATTATTATTATTATTATTATTATTATTATTATTATTATGCTAAAAAATTAAATGTGTAATAAAAAAAAGTACACTGAGGACCTCAAAGGCACCTATTATGCAAAATTCACTTTTAGTGTTTAAACAAATGTGTGTTGGCAGTGTGTGTACACAACCTCACTATAATGGTAGAAATCCACCCACTCCTTTTTTTTAATCCCCATAAATCATAAGCAGTGTCTCATAACTTTTAGAACCCATGCAGATGTGTGCTAGTAAGAGGGTGAGAGACAAAGAGGTGCTGAGAACAAGCATGAATGAGCCAAGCCTGTAAGCATGAGCCTGTAAGCACCTTTTTCTTCTTTTACGAGGTTGCTATTGCCGTGACCTGAGCGGAGCAATGGAATAAACAGAGCATGGAGTGAACCTGTACTACTGTACAGAGTGTCAGAGCTCCTCTCCCTCTCACTGCCCGTCCACAGATAAGACCCGAGAGCAGAGGGCACAGCGCAGCCGGAGAGCACCTTTCACAAGCCATAGGAGGTTCTTCTCAAACGCAATAAGATGAGCTTACTGTAGGAAGCTAAGATTGGTGTAGAAAGTTTCTTCCAGGACAGGGGGATGGGGAGGGGAGGATGTACTGCAGAGCTGCTTTAATTATTTACATGGGCTGTCAAAAGGGTTTGAATATGGGCTGCGGATATGCTTGAGCTCCAGGGACATTAATAGGAAAGCGTTTAAATGGTGTTGAGACATCAGGGAACAGCTGGAAATCACAGTCAGGAGTTTGATCATGGCATTGTGTACACTGCCTGGAGGCATTTGAAGTCTAAGGGGAGGTCACACTTTGATAATCAAACTAAACTGTCACTGAGCATTGCTGCTTCTCCTGTGTATCAGCCGCGAGATCAAATGTGTTTGGCTGCTTATGTGTGCTGTGTGTAGCATGCGTGTAGCATGACTGCTGCTTAAAACAGCCGTTAATTAGTCCGAGTGAAATGTTGGAAGTGATTTGTAAAGGCTGAGGAAAATACTGTACCACTGGTCACACACCCTTTCCCTTTTTTTATTTGCGTCCTATACACTTGAACACAAAATACCTTCCTTACTTCTTCCCTTCTCCTTTATTACTTTCTTCCCAAACTTCATTTCTTGTTTGTATAACAAAAACTTTTACTTCCTTCTTCCTGCCCAATTTATTATTTCCTTCCTTCCTTCCTTCCTTCCTTCCTTCCTTCCTTCCTTCCTTCCTTCCTTCCTTCCTTCCTTCCTTCCTTCCTTCCTTCCTTCCTTCCTTCCTTCCTTCCTTCCTTCCTTCCTTCCTTCCTTCCTTCCTTCCTTCCTTCCTTCCTTCCTTCCTTCCTTCCTTCCTTCCTTCCTTCCTTCCTTCCTTCCTTCAAATCATGTGTGTTTGTGAATGGGTTGGGAGGGGCACGACACTATAGTCACTATGGTATAGGAGGGTTTTATTATAAAACAATTTTTATTTTCCTTTACACACTGCATATAGCAACAACTTTTAATAAAGCGACCAAATCTGCCTGCCTACTGAAAGACGAACTGACAATGGCTTTCTTGTTTAGGTTTAAATAAAAGGCAATGTGGTGGATAAACATTCGTAAAACGTTCTGTCATAACATTTTAAAGCCGCGATCGAAATACAGAACATCACACAAATATATAAAAGAACATTTTGAAAAATAAACATAAAAAGAATACCTGCCTAGAGAGGAAAAGTACACTTTGAGTGCGTTTACATGCACATTCTTAAGCCGAGGGTCGCACAAAGGGCGCAAAGCGGCAGGATTTTAAACTTCCTGAATCGCCATGGACACGGCCGAATGCTGCCGCCGGTGTGTATGTGTTCGAATTTTAAAGGAGCGGCATGGTGCGTCTGGTTCTTTCCTTTCATTCTTTATTGTTTTTGAAACTTTAAATTTAATTTATTTTTTATCTCCCCTCCCTCCCTACATCCCTCCTTTCCTTTCCTTTCCTTTCCTTTCCTTTCCTTTCCTTTCCTTTCCTTTCCTTTCCTTTCCTTTCCTTTCCTTTCCTTTCCTTTCCTTTCCTTTCCTTTCCTTTCCTTTCCTTTCCTTTCCTTTCCTTCGAAAAACAACTTGCAGGAAAGGATCATGTAATACCTCATAAAATCGTGATTAAGACTTTTTAATACCTTTTAAGGGTCTTAATTTTCCCAAAATAGATTTATCACCTTTTAATACTTATTAAGACCCCACGGACACCCTGTCCTCCCTCCCTCCCTCCCTCCCTCCCTCCCTCCCTCCCTCCCTCCCTCCCTCCCTCCCTCCCTCCCTCCGTTTACTCAAACACACTTCCATTCTTTCCTTTCATCCCTTCTTAGTTTTGCAACTTACCTTCTTGAAATAAAAAAGTTCAAAGGCTAAAACTAAACTAGGCTTGAACTGTTGCTTCACTCTTTGCCGGAGACTCAGTCAAGATTAGTTTCCCCAGCGTCATGCCCATGAATGTCAGCTTTGGAGAGAATAGGTCAATAACCCTATCACCCTCAGGGGGACTGGCCTGTCCAACAGAGACATTTAAAAAGAGAGATCTGAGTTCGAGTGAGGGAAAGGCAGGGTGACAAATGATGTTTGGAGACACTTAAGCAGTTTTCTAAACACAGGATTGATGCAGCCATTTGACAAAGCTCAAGCAAAATTTCCACTTGGCAGCGCATTGCATGTAATCAGATTGTTCTGCTTAACAGGTAGGAAGTGCCTTCTTGGCCATTTTTACCCAGTAATTACCCTATAATTCAGCGTTAAATCAATGCATTGTTTGTTTGGTCTTTTCTCCCAGCAGAACTCCGCTCGTGTGGTACTCAACCTTGTTATCCTGACTCCCATATTTTGTCTCCGTTTTATCTTCCTTGAGACCCGCTTCTATAATTTGCAGTTCACACACACCTCAGCAATTCCTAAAAGCTGCGTTCATGTTCTGAGCCACCTGACCCTGTTCTTGTTTTCAACCAGATGAAAGCGTTCGAGTCATGGCCCATTCCCGAGTTCACGCTGAAAAACCCTGATTAACATCCGTGACTGAGCGAGGATTTGGTGAAAACCCAGCTACAGGATAAAAAGCTTGCAGGTAGGCACACAACACTTTTAAAACACACTAAAATGACAAACTTCTCATCAGGATTTACAATCGTACAGCGCTGATTCACATTCACCTCAAGTCATACAGTAGTTTATCATGATGAAGTCTTAAAAAACTAACTCATAATCAACCCGAGTGTTTAATGTGGTGTGTAAAATTGGAAAAGACCTTGTTCAAAATTCACAAAATAATTATTGCCTGTAAAAAATTACAGCCAATAATAACTGAATACTTAAAATATTAGAATGATCTCCTTAAATATAAGCCGGATCTTAATATGTAGATGGCAGTACAGTGTCAGCTCAAGGTGAAGTTAATATCAGTCTGATATACTCCAAACTAGTACCCATTCTGTGACATGTAATGGCAGAAATACCTCATTCCTGTTGCATTGTCTGTGTTTATAGGCAAGGGATGGTTGAGTCTTATTATGCATCTCCTTGTAAAGTAAGTGCTATCCATTATTTCTGTGCTCCAGCTCCTGGATGTGGTGGTGGATGGAGCAGTCTCATTGCTCCTATCAGATGAAGCGGGATAATTAGAAACTCAGTGGTGTGTTTAATCGGGCAAATAAAAAAACGTTACCACTCGCTGCGTTACCACTTTTCATCTGGCCTGCGTGCCTGAGCTCTTCGTCTTTCCACTGTCTCGTGCTTTCGCTTGCCTAGATGTGGAGGAAGCGAGATGATGTCTAGAATTGTGGCAAATGACCCGGACCGCAGAAAAAAACTTGGGTGAACGAGTAATGAAGCATGCTGATTGGATATTAAATGTCGCTTCATTCGTATCCACAAACAGATTATTTTAATAAAGCCTTGTGTTACTTTGGTTTTACTCAGTGTTGTTTAATACAGAAATAAACATGTAGAGGTGTACCAACTTTGATGACGTTTGTTGGTGGTACCCAGGAAGTAATTAAAGTGCAAGTTTGGTGCATTTGGTCTACTTTTATAGCTGGGTGAAGGATACTCCTCTTGAAGACGTAGTTTAATTCTGTTTATGAGCATCATAAAGTCCTCTTGGCGCACGCTGGATGGTACACTCGTTAAAGTGAAATGGCCTGCTCTTAACACGGGGCTCTCTCTGCATCACTGCAGCGGTCAGTTGTACTGAGACTTCTGATTCTCCAGCTCACTCATGCAATCTCAAATGCTCTTATAACCCTCTAGCGCATAGGTCATCATACATCAAGATGCATCGCGCCTCTGATGCCAAAGGTTGTTATGTTACACTTTATTTCAATAGTCCACTTTAGACATTCTACTAACTATGATCAACTTCAGAACTACATGCCAACTAACTCTAGAGTATTAGTAGACTGTTAGGTCAAGGTTAAGTGTTGGGGTTTGGGTTAGAAGTCTGTCGAATGTCTGTTTGTGGACCATCAAAATAAAGTGTTAGCAGATATTAACTAAAAGTATACTACTGACTGGTAGTTGACGTAGTTGCAAAGGTTCCTAGTTATAGTGGGTAGCACTTTATTTGTTAACACTTTATTTAGATAGTCCACTTCAGACATTTTATTAACTATAAGTAACTTTGCAACTACATGTCAACTGACTGTCATTAGAGTATTTGTAGACTGTCTGATTAATATTTACTAAAACTTTATCTTTTTTGGTCAACAGACATTCTACTAACTATAAGTAACTTCACTCTAAAAAATGCTGGGTTAAAAACAACCCAAGTTGGGTTGAAAATGGACAAACCCAGAAATCGGGTTGTTTAAATAGGTCCATTCAATGGGTTCAAACAACCCAATTTCTGGGTTTGTCCATTATCAACCCAACTTGGGTTGTTTTTAACCCAGCATTTTTACAATTCTACTTATTGTACTAACCTGAACCCTAACACTTAACCATAACCTACAAGTCTACTGACAGTCTACTAATACTCTAATGACAGTTAGTTGACATGTAGCTGCAAAGTTACTTATAAATGTTTAAAATGGAATATCGAAATAAAGTGTAACCCTTTATTGTATGGTCCTGTTCCCCATGTATACACTAGATACTTATTACAGTAATTGAAATAACTTTGTAATAATTAGGTACTAACTCTGAACCTAAACATTACCTTAACCCTTGTAGTTAACTTATATTACTCAGTATTTTCTTTGATAAGAACATTGTAAGTACATGTACTATCAAAATCAAATGGTACCTCAAAAAAGTTTATAATAAGTTTCAAGTGACAATTTCTTTAAAAATCCAAGGACTTGTTTAAGATTTTTTTCTTCTCCCTAATAGTAAAATTACATGCAAACCGAGGTAATCTTATATTCTAGTATACAGTCAGAATAAAGGATAATTTACTTGCTATATTGTACAACAACAACAATACATATTGTAGTAATAAGTATTATAGCTAGTACTTTGTTACAATGCAAACCAAACAAATATTTTCACATCTTACCTTTTGTAATTTAATGCAAGTTGGAGGCCATCTTAACTTTAAAAATAAAGAGGACCTTGATTTTTTATCCTACAAAGTCTTGATTTAGTTTTTGGGGTCTACTAGAATGCCTGAATAGAGTGGTGCAGGTATGATATAGCTTTGTAGGCCAAAACTGTCACAAGGTGTTTTGGTGTAGGTTCATGTTTCATGTTCACTGTCATGTTTTGTCATGCACTTCCTGGTCTTGTCATGTGATCCTTTGTCATGTGATTCCATGCCCTCATGTGTTCCTGCCTCGTGTTCCTGTGTCTTGTTTTCATTGGTTTATGAGTTACTCATTGTTCACAGGTGTCCCTCGTTTTGTCACTTGCCCTTGTGTATTTAAGCCCTCATGTTTGCCATAGTCTTTGTCAGTTATTGTTGATGTTGTAACCCACTGTTGGTGAGTGTTTCGTAAAGTCAAGTCTCAGTCAAGTTTATGTCAAGTCAAGTAAAGTTTTATTTTGTTTGCCAAGTCTTTTGTTTATGTTTGGATTTATGTTATCCCGTGTTACAAAAACGAGTTAGTATTTTAGCACTTCTGGTTTCATCGTAACAAAGTCAATGGTTTTTTTGAATGGGGTTTTGGTTAAATGGATGAACACAAGCTCAGGTCACTGACATTTTATTAAAAATGCGTTTGCTAACAAGTGGCTAAATGGGGCTAGAGGGGCTGTCAGGGACAGTTAACGTCATCATGCCAAACTCAGCTTTTACAGCCTCAATATGCTTATAATCGTGCTCTTATAAACTATTCTAACTCAGACTTCCTGAGAAAATGTTTTGAGATAAAAACTGAAAGAGTTGTTGAAAGCTTCGTGATGCTGATGTTAAAGTCATGGGACCATGGTGTACTTCGCTTATACCTTTATCTTTTTTTTGTAAAAAACAAACAAAAAAAAAACTTCTCAATGTATAGAAGTTGTCTTCATCTGTGAAAATTATCTAAATGGACAAAATGTTTAAGTATCAAGTATATTTAAATAAGGAAAATTGTGTACGTGTACATCTCCAGAAGAAAATTACAATCAAGACATTTCATGGAGTGCTCACTGATATAGAGAATAACTCCCTAAAAGTGGACTGCTTTGTAACTTTGCAGACCTTTTTCATGCTCAAATTGCACACTAAAGAAAGTAGAACATGTAAAAAAAGCACAATAGCTCCTCTCCCCAGAACTATATAAATTGGCTGTTAATGATGGCCTGTGTGTGTGTCGATGTGAATCATGCTCTGAAACTTGAGTGGAAATCTTGCTTGGTAAAATTAAGAAGATCTTGAGACAGTTCACTTCTTGACCTCAGTCTTTTTGGAAAACAGCCTTTTTTTGGAACTTTCTGTAAAAAAAAAAAAAAAAAAAAATGTAGACTAATTTGTCTCTTTAGTTAGCTTGCTACTTTATCCCACCAAATTACATCCCTTCAGATTAGTGTAACCACATAGGGAGACTAGAACAGTCTAATGTGTGACCTCTCCGTTACCCCATTAGTGTCTAAGTTAAAGCATTACCAGGCTAATTATGAACTGATTCGTTTATATCAAAGCGGTGTGATGCTATAGAGACCTACAGTTTTGCCTCGTCTATAGACATACTATTTCAAATCTCACATTTAAAGTGTTTGGAAAAACTTGAGGGTAACTTTTCCTGAATTCTTTATTGGTTTTTAAAGGAACACACATTTAGATGTGTGGGCAAATGGATTTTTGCCTCATTTTTTTCTCAGTGCATGCATTGTTTTCGTTTGGCAGGGTCGCCGCTAGCTTAGCTTAGCATAATGAATGTAATCCTATGTTGCCAGCTAGCATGTCCCAAGCACAAGTGAACAAAAAACCCCACCTAATTACTTTTTGTGGCCTGGGTATTCACAACGAGTGCAAATAGCGATGCCGATTAAGACTAGGCGATTTCCTAGGCAGATACTGACTTGGGACTATATTATAGGGAAGCACAGGAGAAGCACTGCTACTTGGTCGCAGAGATCTCACGCAACATATTGCGATCGCTCAACAGCCAGAGACGTGAGGATGAGAGTCGTGATATTTCTGCGCCCAAGTAGCAGTGCTTCGCCTGTGCTTCCACATAATATAGTCCATATCTGCCTAGGAAATTGCCTAGTGTTAAGCTGCATCAGTATTTGTACTCATTGTGAAAATGCAGGCCACAAGAAGTAATTAGATGTGGTTTTTTATCACTTTTACTCGGGATATGCTAGCTGGCAACATAGGATTCCATTCATTATGCTAAGCTAAGCTAGCAGCGACCCTGCCAAACTAAAACATTGCATGCACAAATAGAGACAAAAATACATTTGCCCACATATCTAAATGTAGGAAAGAAGTTGAATAAGCCCTATTTCTAAAAAAAAAAAAAACAGATGGAGAGTTAATTTAAGAGGCTAGAGGTTAGAAGTTAAAAAGAGGATTGATAGGTTAATTAAAAGGTCATCAATGTTTCACCCAAAAATGTGTTTGTATATTTGCCCTTAAAATAAAGAGCAGAACATTTCCCCTTAAAACAGACGATGTACAATTTGGGAATTTCAGCGTCTGACTGAAACTTTGTGCCAGCTCTAAACAGGCAGGAGGGAAGAATAATAACTCGAGGGATTTCTGACAAGCCATTTTTCGAGGCACCCCACAAGGCCCCAATTCAAAGCGCAGTCAGAGAGAGCAGGAGGAGAGAGGGTACTGATGGGAGATGAACAGACTCTTATTACCACCACACAGCCTTCTTGGCCAAGAGACAGTGAAGGAGCCAGGCTGAAGAATAGTTATGTCAGGTGGATACACAGAGGTCTCTAAATGGAGGCGGCACCTTTGTGCAGATATTCGCCTTTGTGCGTGTGTGGGAATAAATGCGCGGGGATAAGGGAGGATAGTGCTATAGTGATATTCAGGTTGGTCTCATTACATAGGTAATTCCTTTGGCACATCTCTGGCATAATGGGAGATGATGGTAATGATGTTTTAATGGCCGTTGCTGTACCCGGTGGCGACATGCTAATACATGCTTTGCTTCTGCCACTCGCCAGGAATCAAGATTAATAGAAGCGAACAGCCATTATATTTACATGAAAAATCAAATCTGAGCAGAGCAGATCCGGGTCTCTCTCTCGAGCTATGGGTCTGTTCTTCTGTTGTCTCCTCTTTTTGTCTCTTCACTCTGATCCACATTTAAAAAGGAGCCTGTGTATCAGATTTTATCTTTTGGCTTTTAGTTTTAGTGGCTGAGAGGAGAGCTCGGGTCCAGTTTGAGTGGCTAAGCGGATCTCGAGATCCTCCCTACGGCGGGATGAGGAGGAATACAGCTGGTTTACACAACGAGGTCTTTCTAGGCACTCTGTGTTTGTTTTTGTCTGCTCATAATCTGGTGGGCGATCTCTCCATCAGCGCCACTGGTTAGAGCAGGGCCAGTCGGGCTAAATGTTGTAAATAAATAATTGGAGAAGGGTGACAATGAAAAACTGCAGGAACCCAGGGGAACTTCTTATTTTGGTTAAGTGGATTTGCTGGGATTATCCTGACATTAAAAACCCAGTATAGGAAAATAACTCTATGGGGTTTAATCTTCAAGCTGTTGGCAATGTCAAGAGTGCAACTGGGTATCGAAAATTGTCGCTCATGGCTGTTTTTATATCATACTACTTTTAGTTGGATCTATTTATTTTCAATCAATCAATCAATCAATCCATCCATCCATCCATCCATCCATCCATCCATCCATCCATCCATCCATCCATCCATCCATCCATCCATCCATCCATCCATCCATCCATCCATCCATCCATCCATCCATCCATCCATCCATCCATCAATCAGTCAGTCAATCCACCCACCAACCCATCCATCTATCCATCCATCCATCCATCCATCCATCCATCCATGCATCCATCCATCCATCCATCCATCCATCCATCCATCCATCCATCCATCCATCCATCCATCCACACTGTAAAAAAAAAAACAGGTCTCCACTTAAATTTTTTCAAGTGACTGATCACATATACATTTTTCAGTTGGATGAATTGAAATTCTGTGAATTGATGCAATTTTTGGATGATCCATCCATCCATCCATCCATCCATCCATCCATTCAATCTCAGCCGGATTTTTGCTTTTTGCCACTTTGTCATGCGGGACAAGCCTGCTGGCCAGTTAAACACCAGTTTGTAGTTGACCATCTAAAAACTAGTGAACCACTAAAAACAAGATTTTAGCAGGGCGATGTGCTCTTTTCATATATCTTGCCACCTCTGAGACATAAATTATTGAGTAATTATATCACTTTACAGTACCAACATCACATCAAAACATTTGAATAAAGAAGGAGTGCAGTTGTACGTTTTTCCATCATCTTCTGGATCTGTTTATGGAAGAGAAGGTAATTAGCAGGTTGCTCTGAAAGGATGACATCACTCTGACTGACTCACTTGAGCATGTGGGGTGTGTCGGTCCCGGCGGTTCCGCTATTGAATTATTCAGTCCATGTTATGGCCACTCATTACAGAGATGTCATTACCTCTTCTGTGTTTTCAGGACAGCTATTGCATTATCATAATAATCAATTTCACTGACTGCAGGGATGTCTGAACAAGGGGTAAGAATGTGTGTGTGTGTGTGGAGGGGCGGGGGGTGTTTTTGTGACATATGAGGACACAAATGTGTATAATGACATGGGTATGACATAGGTATTACAAGGAGAGGGTGTAATATGAGGACATTGGCCATGTCCCCACTTTTCAAAATGCTTATAAATCATACAGGAAGAGTTTTTTTTAGAAAGTAAAAATGCAGAATGTTTCCTGTGATTGGTAGGTTTAGGGGGAGGGGATAGAAAATATGGTTTGTATAGTATAAAAACCATTACGCCTATGGAATGTCCCCATATGTCACAAAAACAAACGTGTGTGTGTGTGTGTGTGTGTGTGTGTGCGTGCGTGCGTGCGTGCGTGCGTGCGTGCGTGCGTGCGTGCGTGCGTGCGTGTGTGTGAGTGTGTGTGTGTGTGTGCAGTTATGCACAGTTTTAAGGATTAAGCATTAAGGATTTTGTCATAGTAGTGTAGAATTGCGCACACAGGTATGCGTGTTCTGTATGACGGGGAAAGGCTCTTTTTTTGCTCAGTAAAATTTGCAGTCTTTCTAAAGTCAAGCTTTGGCAGCCTCCCTTTCCATTTAATTAGAGAGAAAGCATCTGCATCGGGGTTCTGACCTCCGGAAGGGAGGTGGAGTGGGAGGCAGAGAAGAAGTGAGTGATGCAAAGAGAGACAGTCGAAGATAGAGAGAGGCAGACTGATAGACTGTTAGAACAGAGAATATATGAAAGGATTTTCTCAGTTATACCGGTCACTTCAGAGTCGTTCACTTATAATAGCACTAAGTATCGTACTTGTGTGCACAGAATAGGTTCTTGCACAGAATTTCAGATTGGTTTAAGCAGGTGTGTGATTAATACCCATTAGTTTAGTGTGTGATATTTGTGTCTGTGATATTTTATTGTATAAAATACCCAGGTATATTGGCCAATATTTTTTCCTTTTATCAATTGGTCACTGGCTTTAGTGGTGATTCACTCTATAAAAGTGAAGCCATTGAGATAAATGTTAATAATAAATGATGACGGTCTCTACAGCTTTTATAGACCTCACTGGTGCTTATATAATGCATGTTTAGGGAAACGTATTTTAATAAACAGTGCATTTGTCATCAACTAGATAATGCAAGTGATATGTAATCCACTAAACAGATGATACTTCCACATCCGAATCTGTCTCTCTGTCCGAAACAAACGTTATTAATCGCCATCCCTGTGGCTGATGTTCTGAGCACTGATCAGTGTCCTTTTTATACTACTGATTGACTAAATTAGATACAAAAGTCCCTATGGAGTACCTGTGACTGTTATTAGTGCTGTTGGCTGTAATTACACATGTGCTTTAGCAGACTCTACACAAGCTGTTCTGATAGTAATTAGACCCCCCTCTCTGGCTTTTTGTCATCTTTTTGTTTTGTTCTCTTTCCAGTCTCTTCACTCTGTCCCTGGTGGTATTGTTTTAGGTTTAAAATAGGTGGTTTGTGTGAGTAACTTTCAGTGCCATCCATTTTTAACCCCAAACTCCACACAGCTGTGAGGACGAGTACATCAGACGTATTACTGTGTTCTCTCAATCCAGCCTATATTGTGTCAGGTAGTATGACAGCATCTCTCAGACAGGCACAGATGCCCTGAGGGGGATTGATATGCCAGGGAGAGGGTCAAACATCCTTGACAGAGGAAATGTCCTTGTGTAAACAAACGAATAAATCAATAAATACATTTATATAGAGAGAAACTGATAAGGTCATTTGTTACATGCTGAATTTAATATGGTAGAAGGTTCACCCAAAAAAACGAAATGAGAAATTTCACGGTATTTTCCATACAACAACTGTGCACTGTTACTCTCTTTCCTTTAAGTAGGGATGGGCATTTTAAACAAAAAAAAATATACTGTATTTGAATATTTGGGCCAGATTTCCTAGCAGCTTGGTCCAGCACAAACTCTCTTTTGGCATTAAAAAACTACTGTCAGGATTTACTAAATACACGCAGTGAAAAATCTGCGCTGAAAAGGCTTGGCCATTGTTTATTTTTGCGGCTGAACTTATTGCATGTGTATTTGTAGGAGTTTTGCTTTCAGAAGCAAAGTTTATGGAAGGAGAGTATTTAAAGCTACACTATGTAAATTTTTACGTCTGCTAAAGGGCACCTATTCAAAACAAAGGCGTAGTTTGATGAGGCCAGGTTTGAGCTCAGAATCTTGGGACATGTGGTCTTCACCTCACAGCTGGTGGAAAATAATCGGAATAGGACTCGGGCAGAAATCATGTTCATGAATGTGATTATTAAAGTGATTGTAGTATGAAGCAGAGCAGGACCTAGTGTTGAGGAGCTGAGCAAGGCCACTGGAGCGATTGTAGACGAATACACGGCTCGCGAGCAACAGGACTTTTATCATGACGGGACACAGTCGCCGGCACCATTTCCGCTTTTCCGGTCATGAGTATGAGGTAGCACAGCTCTGTTTATCCTATCAGATACATTTAAGTGTGTTTAAAATGATGTTATGACGTTACTCTGTGTGTTCGCTCAGTGGCTGCTGTGACACTTGCTCACACTGCTAAGTGTTTCTGCAAAAGAAAACCGGTAATGCAGATATGACGCAATTGACAGGCGACTCCCTCAGACGTCCCGGCTCATTGGATAAAATAGAAATTTTCTCACAATTTGCAAATAGTTGGAAACATTATGAGAACTCAACTGAACAATATATATATATATATATATATATATATATATATATATATATATATATATATATATATATATATATATATATATAACACTGCCAAGTGGTTTTTGGATATTTTACTGCAAAAATACTACATAGTGCACCTTTAAGTTAATCATGCAAGGTGATTTACTAAGGTTTACACTCACCAGTTTACTAGTGTTTGTGCCATTACCGCCCCATAAAATCATGTCTCAAACCACACGCTAACTGGTAGATTGCATTGGTTACTGTGGAAATATGTCTGTGTGCCTTAATTTTGTCAGTAGATCACATGCAGAACTTTCCGTTCCCATCAGCACTTTTTTGGGATTTGCGCTCTCACACTAATTTGCCCTGTTTCGTAAATAAGTCCCTTGGGCTCATAAAAAAAAGAAATATTCAAATATTTGTTTATTTAAATGATGTTTAAAGAGAAAGACATTTTTTTTTTATTCATCAAGTTTTTGTCACCACTTTTAAACAAGCTTATAATTATACAAATATAAATACACAACAAGCTTATGTTATATCTTAAGGTTTTCTTTCAGTTCAAAGCATTAATGTTAAATATGTGTACAAAAAAATTATATAAAGAACAAAAGCATTACAAGCTCAAGCAGAGCGAACAGGGACCTTGCCAGTTATCGTACACAACATGTATACACTTGAGTCGGTATATGTTTATCATGTTTATTCTTTCAAATGTTCATGTTGAGAAAAACAATAATGCCCATGCTCTGGTGAGAAAACGCGTTCCGCTGACAGATGTTTTTCAGAGACACAAAGATAACAGTGTGCAAAGCAAAGTTTCTAACAGCAATTTGTGTTTTCTATTCTTAAAACAACTGTTCTTAAACTTCCACAGCTATGATTACCTGCGGTCATGAATGCAGTGATGGACAACTGTCTCTCCTTTTTCTCCTGGTGTTTAGATTCTATTCTCATTGTGGTGGTGATATTATGATAGCTCAGTTTCATTTATTCATTTGATCAAAAATAGCTCCATTTTGTAAGATCATTTTCAATTTTCATCGAAGTAATTCCAAACGTTGTGAGGCAGACGACAACATTATGTGATCAAATACAAATAACTTTTTAATACGCTACACAGAGTCACCCAGTGGATTTAGTTATAGTTTTAGTGAGATTTACCATGGAATCACTGCATTTATGGACAGCTAAGCAACGCAGTAAAAATCTGATTTTTTAAAAAAAAAAAATGTATATATATATATTATTTACAGATTGAATATTCGACTATTCATTCACACCCCTAGCCTGACAAGCCAGACCAGCATCAAGATGTTTAGTCTGCGAACTCACCATTGACAGGGCTCAATCTGAGGGGCGGGATAAATGGTTGTCTTTCAAATTCTCTCTGCACGCAATTGGATAGAGCTACACCAACCAGAGCAACGTTGAGCAGAGCTAGTTTATAGTTTAAACTTTCGCTGTATCCGGTCGGCAAAACTCCGAACACATCTTCCCTTCTTAGGAATGATTTCAGTGCCGTTCTTTGTTCTTTCCTCAAATAAAAATGTACCCCCAAGTCGTTCATGTAGCACGCAACTCTGCCATCATTATGTTAAGCTCGCCCACCGACTCTATACACGATGTGATTGGCCTGACCAGAGTTTGTTTTTTCCAGCACAGAAGTCTATTGAGAGTTGCTAGACTACATCAGATTAGATTTACTGCCGCTAGGGTGCATCTAGATTTCTAGAGTACCACACCCCTACTGTCAAGCCATCCCAATCTCACAGCATTTTGTACATATTTGACGAGTTGGCCAATTCATATGATTTCATACGAATGACCTAACCTCAAACTCCGAACAATTGAACCCCGCAGTTGAACGTGTTTTAGACAAATCGTACCAATTCATATAGTATAGAGTGAGGTTGTACGATTTTGCACAAATGATCCACCTCGTACAAAGACGTATGAATTGGTTGTGAAATAGCATTGGTCAAGCTCAAAAAAACCACCATAATAGTAGTCCACATGACTTAAAAAATGTAATTAAATTCTATAAAATCAATCAATTCCAACTCATGGGTGAAAGAGATATATCAACATTTATGTTTAAGAACCAGAAAATTCCAGAATCAGCCAGATTCACGATGGAAGCAAATTACATTTAGTAATTATTTTATATTAGTATTATTTTACAACAGTATTATATCTGTAAATTCAATTGAAACTTTGTTATAATTTATAATTTTATGTATATTGTTTATGTCTATTTGATTCTTGTTTTTCTCCATCAATGAAATCATGGCAGTTCGGTTCTTTTGAGTTTTTTTATTTATTTTATTTTTAGAATTGATTGATTCTCAGCTGAATGATTCATTCATTCATGGAATGGTTCTTACAGACTTAATGATGCCTTAACAGCAGTTGCCATACAAATTGCCCAGCGGAGTGGTAGATAACTATTGGATAATTTCTTAAAATGTTGGCCTCTGAAGACTTGGAGTATTGTATACACGTCATATGAATTTAAATGGTGGCTTATTGTTATTTCAAGAGATTAGCAGTCACAGTCATGGCCACTTTAAATTGTCAGTGTTTTAAATGTTTCCCTATCTGTTTAATTGAAAAGAATAGCAGGAATTAAAATGACATAAAATGACCCTAATTATTTTAAGGTTAACTATTCCTTTAAAAACAATAACACTATTTAGGTGGCTTTATAACGTATGTTCCCCCTTCCCTGCTCAATTAAATGACTTTACAGGCATCATAAAATGTGGTGGGTTTAATGGTTAAAAAGCCAAATCTCATTAAAGCCACATGACTGTGATGTGTGAGAGCCAGTCACAGATTATGGAGTACCGCTGATTTTATAAATCTTACGAACCAAATCCATTTGTGCCCCACGTAGACCTTCACTCACGGGTAAGTTCATGGAAGCAGTGCTGTCTCTGTGTAAATAAAAGATCACAAAGTCTGATCAAGCTATAAATATAAAATGACAAAATACAATACAGTCTATTGAAAAGATGTAAAGCCCAGGCCTATACACACAGCCATCATATTCAATGGATGCTTCCAAATTTGTTTGTTGGATATGTTTCCAGGTGCAGCATTTTTTGCTGTGGTGTTGTGCTTCTCCTTATTTTGTTTTAGTCTTTTAGACTTTTCAAGTCTGATCTAATGAAATCAGGTTCCTTGTTCAGAGAAATATCCAGTGTATCCACTTTGGTTGATATATAGTAAACAAGTGTCAGCACAATGCCAAAAGACTTCCTTCCACATCATCAGAGTGCATAACTGGAAATTGTACCTCTGCTCATGTCTATCATGGCATTTTATCATAGTGCTGAACTCATTTTATGCACTCATGCATATACTGTGTCTAAAAATGCTGACTCATTGACTCATTCTCCATTCACTATATAGTCAATGTCACATAGTTCACCATATTTATTTTTATGACATTACTTATGCATCACATCCTGACCTGAATGACAATGAAAATGACTTGATATCTGCTCTGACCAGTCAATTTTAAAACCATTAATAGTTTAAATTCGTACACAATTGTTTTGACGTTTTGATGTCAAAAAGAAATTTGAGTAGAATATATATATATATATATTTTTTTTTTAAACTTTGCGACCTGTTATATACAGTACCTGAAGGCCACTAACATTTGAGATCTTGGTTTTTCTTGAAAACTTTGATCCAAATGATATAGCTTAGACTTCTTTTGTGGAATATTTAGTTTGATTTGGCTTCTAGGTCAAATAGGCTATTCACAGTGTGGATATAAACTTTGAACCATCCAATATTAGATCAGGAGGTCTGAAAAGCTGTGACTGAGGTACTATGAGTGGAGATTTTATAACCTCATTATCTTTTTTTGTCATGGCTAAATGTGGCCATTGAGTACAGCAGTATCAATCAGTTAAAAGAAAATCATATTATGCCACTTGATGGTCTTCCTGGCACAGTCCACAAAACCTTTTATTATGTCTGCTTTGTACACTGCCTCCATCATTTTATTATATTTGAGGACACCAGCTGGCTTCACCCCAGGCGTCTCTCTGGCTGACATTGTTGATGTGTGGACAGTCTTAAGGACATGAACATCCGTCTTGCCATCTTTCTATTTACATTACAATCTTCTTGTCCTTTGGTAAATGCTTGTGTAGCCCTCAAATCCCTGCATGTGCCAACAGAGAGCTGTCTGAACAGTGTGGGACTACTGTACCAACTGTCCACATTTAGGACAAGACTTGTTTCACATGAGGACTGTTGTAAAGAAAGGGGTCAGGATCTTGGAGTTTGTGGTCCAGTTGTCTTCTTTTTTCATTAAAGGTTTTGTTTGCCCAAAATACTTAATTAGTTTTAGTTAAACTTGATTTAGCCACATGCAAAGCATTCTGGGACCTAACAAGCCCTGCCCAGTTTCAGTTAATGCAACTCAAATTATTCATGTTATCTCAACACAAATGGATTAAGTAAACTTTGATTAGATTTATATTTAAGTAGACTGAACAATGTCAAATTAAGTTAGGACAAAATAACAATTGTGTTGTGTTGCTTTAGCTCATTTTAACGAAGCAATTTGAACAAGGAGTAAAAAATAATATTTTTCACTGTAGTGCTGGGAAACAAACTCAAGCCTCTCTTCTCTTATATTGAAATCCTCTGCCATTTCTCTTTGAAAATTCTCGTTTTAGACTCTAATTCATGACCAATGTTTTTTTTTTCTGTTTTACTCATCAATACGCATGTCAAGGGATCAACGGTTAAGGGTTACTTTTTAACCCATAAATCGGAGCCTATGGCCTATTGTTATAGCCTATTTTAGTCTATAAAGTTTTAAATATAGATATTTTTCTCACGCAAACACAGCACTTCACTTCAGAAGGCCTTTATCAACCTTGAAACTGTGTGGAGCATGTTATATGATGGATAGATGCACTATATGATGGATAGATGCACTTTTATTATGGATGGGTCACTTTTATGGACTTCATAAATGCCATTAATTCCTGGATTAGCCAGAACTTTTTAACTATAAATCAGATGTTAATCGTCTGAATTTAAGAAGAATGTAATATACACCTAGGATGACTTGAGGATGAGTAAATCATGGGCAAATTTTATTTTTTGGGTGAACTAAATATTTAAGATAACTTACATCAAGAACATTTTGCTGTCCTTCAGTTACTTTTACATTATCAACAAGTTCCTCTAGCATTGCTCGCACAGTCACAAGATTTATACACAAGATTAGTTGTTTTGAACTAATCATCATCTGAATGAATGAATGAATGAATGAATGAATGAATGAATGAATGAATGAATGAATGAATGACTCCAACAATAGAGAACAGTCACTGAAAAATCCCCAAAAATGCAACACAGCACATCCATAAATGAACTTACCATGCAAGTATATTTAATTCTGCAATACTGGACTCTTTCCAGATATTGTCTACTTATTACAGTCTTTTGTTCCTGTAATTTCGCTGGGCAAAGCATCCATTATCTATAGACGGAAGTAATTTAGCTTCAGCCTCTGCACACGTTGCACTTTGGCATGAGGTAGTTCATATTGCAGAGGCATTTGGCTGATAAAACATTCATGGTGCCAGTAGATCAGACCTTTTCTTATGGAAACCATGGGGTTAGGAAGCTGAATGAGTTATGTGTGTGAACAAGTTGTTGACTTGTTCTTTCTGAGAAGTACTTATCAGAAAAGTACATTTAATGGTGCTCGATAAGATAGACAGCAGCAAACTAATAAGACTAATAGAGGCGAAAGCTATGTAGCATTTCTGTCAGAGGTCGAGAAAGAGCACTTGTAATTAGCAATGAAAACAGGCTGCTAATCAAGCAACTAATATAATGCCTCCAAGGATAATTAGTCATGGTGCACAACATGCCAAGATGTGGCAGTCCACACCATTTCAAGCGCTGAGCTAGTGCTTTCAACCTACTTTTGCTGCGGGACTCCAGAGAGGAAGCTAATGAGGGTGAGCGGGGCAACAATCAGTGCAAACACCTCCATTTTTCCTCCTCATTTCGCAAGCACCACAACCAGGTCCTCATCGCCCGTGTTCATTCCTTCTCTATTCATACCTCACCCCCTCCAGAGGAGATGTGTCTTCCTAATGTTTCCCTAATAATTGCGTAATTAATGAGTGAGACGACCCCCCGCGGGCCAGTGTAAAGGACCCGCCGTGTGATGATCTTCTGTGCTGCCGTTGTATTGATGGGTAACAGTGTGGTGAAGTGAATAGAAGTCACTGACAGATGACAGGAGACGGAAGAGGATGATTAGAACGCATTGACAACACTATAAAAGACAAAGAGGAGAATTGTATGGTTAGAAGCCACGGGAAACTTCACTAATAGATTGCTACTTTCTCCTTCAAATTAAACGTTTCACCTGAGAGGCTTTCTGTATGGAGTGTGTGTTTGTGTGTGTAGGCCTATATCAGTGGTGGGCGGTGGTGATCTGAATTGAGGAGGTACAGTCAGTTTTTTTTATTTTTTTTTATTGTTCTTTAACTGATGTTCAGCTGTTCTTTAAGAGACAAATAATTTTTTATCAGTTATCAAGCTCGGTATACTGCAAAACACTGCTCTTCTTACTTAGTAATTTTGTCTTGTTTCTAGTCTAGGCATTTACTAGATAAGTAAAATGACATATGATAATTTCCTTGTTTTCTTAAAAATAAAATCAAAATTAAGTGAGTTTTTGCTTAAAACAGGCAAAATGATCTGCCAATGGGGTGGTGAGAAAAATAATCTTGTTTCTGATTGAAATCTTGTTTCTTGTTTCCGTCCCAAACTGAAATAAGATAACTTTTCTTATTTTTTGGCAGATCATTTTGCCTGTTTTAAGCAAAAACTCACTCACTTCATTTTGATTTTATTTTCAACAAAACAAGAACAAATATCCTATGTCATTTTACTTATCTAGTAAATGCATCTTGGTTTAAGAATATTTAGATATTTGGACTGGAAACAAGAAAAAAACACTAAATAAGAAGAGCATTTTTTGCAGTGTATGAACACTGATTACAGATGAAGATGAAGATAAGATCTTAACAAGATTATTTTGCTTACCCCATTGGCAGATTATTTTGCTTATTTGAAGCAAAAGCTCACTTAATTTTTAGTTATTTTCCCCCAAAACAAGACAAAAACTTTTGCTTGTCTAGTAAGTGCTTCTTAATGTAAGACTTTTTAGATATTTGGACTTAAAACAAGACAAAAATACTAAGTAAATGCTGTGCATTTTGACAACTGTGTCTGTATTTGACCATTCAGGTGCAAAGAGAACTGAATTCAGCTTTGCTCGCTGTCTGAGAAAGCACTCCTGGTGATGTGACATTCAATATGATACCTTCAATACCAGTTATTTTTTCACAACTTCCAGTGCATAATAACGTGATAAACTATTTTTGAAGGTCCTTGTTAAATGTAAACACACACACACACACACACACACACACACACACACACACACACACACACACACACACACACACACACACACACACACACACACACACACACACACACACACACACACACACACACACACACACACACATACACACACACACACGCTTCTTTGAAATCTTCACATCTGACTTGATCTCCTCTACGGCTGTCACTTTAGTAAAAAAAAAAAAAAAAAAAAGTCTTGTTAGTTTTTTGAGACATACGTTTTCATTGAATCGCCTTTAAAATCGAATTTTCCATGTCTAAAAGACATTTCCATTTTCAACACCAAATATAGGCCAATCCGCGGACAACTAACAGATATTAGGACAAATGTAAAGAGGGTGCTTGAGAAGTCAGCAATATATCTGATGACTTCTTGGTGTAAAGTTTTTCATACACAATGACAAACAGGAGTGCAACATTCAACATCCTCGAAAAAGAACCAGAGACGACTGCCATGACATCAATGAAAAACAAGGCTTCACATGGCTGTTTACGATTAGAAATTTAGTAAATTAGATTAGAAGATTCGAACAGTTTGCCTACGTATGCAATTGTAGCCCATGAAAAGAGGTTGCAAATAAAACTTAAAATTCACTGAAGGGCTAGCCAACCTGTCTTTCTTCATAGTTTGATCTACAGTCCAAAGCTCCTCAAGTTATTAGGAGTTATCGCTCGTCTCTCATGTCACACAGGTTGATCGCTGTTGTCCTCCATGTTTTTGGCAAATAAATTGCCTTTATTTTCTTTTCCTGCTTGTTTGTGAGTTGTTGGATCTATCTTTTTTATTTGTTTAAAGGGGTGATAAATTTAAAAATCAACTTTCCCTTGATCTTTTCATATATTAAAGGTCATGTTAATATAAGAATATCCTGTAAATTTCAGAGTTCAAAACGTCCTTGTTAGTCAAAGAAAAGCTTTTATAGATACCAGGCCCTGAAAACAATTTGTGTCCGCATGTATATGTCAACGTGCGATTAAACACCGCCTCTACAGAATAATAACCACGTGTAGTTCAGTAGCCCCGCCCATCGACTCATGGAGCCGTTCGGATTGCGCTAGCCAGCAGCAGCAAACATGCCAAATATTGGGCTATTCCTGCTTGTGGAAGAAAACAGTTGCTCCATAAGCTTCCTTTAGATCCTAATATTAAGAATTTGTGGTTGGGCTTTATTTTTAATGTTCCAGCTGACGTTGTGTTCACTTAATTTCACTGCAGAATCGTGTGTAAACAAATATCAGGTGGGGCTGGATTTTTTTCATGGGACTGGTGGGACTGTTTCTTCTATATTGGATCCGACGGGAATGGTGCAACACACTTATGTGAGTAAACATGTTTTTTTATATGTGATAGTATTGCATTGTTATAGATCATTTTGACTATATATACGTGTCTAACAGAACATCCCTTTTGCACACTGAACTCATCTGGGCCAGGGCTCGCAAAGCTCAACGTCTTGTGGCTGTGTGTTTTCCAGACGGGCTACCAAAACAGAAGCCCGTCAGAAGGCCTATGAGTCTCGTAATATTCCTTTCTTGTTCTACTATTCTCTGTCTCTTGACTTGACATTTGAAGAGTGTCAAACGCATGTGTGTGCACGTGCTGTTCGCTGTTCACATAAAACCAGTGTAGAAAATAGCCTATTACTTATTAGTTATGATGTTTTTGAATGTAAAAATCACACAAATATAATTAGTTCACCTCAGACAACAGTATAAAAAAATAAAGGCAGTTCATGACACCTTTCATTTGTTAAAAAACAATTCCCTATTTTCGTTTTCGAATCTTGTTTTGGTTGATCCGATCAATTGTGCGATCGATTTTCGATAGTTAAGTGACAGCCCTAATAACATCCCACCTTCAATAGCTGCAAGCTAATTGATAACAAATTGTGATTGAATAGTTAATTTTGTTCTCCAAAAGATACTATGACGAGATTGGCTACCTTCAATTAGGCTATTATTGCGTGACAGAAGACCTGATCACCTAGCAATGACAATGTAGGAAAGAAGAAATACAGGACAAAACATGATTTCATAAGTTGGGACACTAAACATTTACATTTATGCATTTGGCAGACACTTTTATCCAAAGCGACTTACATTGCATTCAAGGTACACATTTTAACATTATTGTCAATTCTTGCTTTCCCTGGGAATCAAACCCATGACCTTGGCGTTGCTAGCGCCACACTCTTCTGGTTGAGCTACATAGAGCTAAAATACGAGGACTGTCTTGGGGACAACGGGGCGATTACGAAAACTTCTGTTATCACTCCTCCTCCCCAGTGTCACCTGTAGAGATCTGCTATGCAATATCTACCATATCTAAACAGGTGCTGCGCCTTTAAGACTTTGCATGTGAAATGAGTTACATGGTGCAGTATAGCATCTCTGCCCATCGTTCACAAACAGCCTCTTCGCAAAGCCTGGATTATTCGTGTCAGGTTCTGCAATGAAACTGTTAAGATGAGGCTGAAACGACCTTATTAAAATAATCGTACAATGCTTGTTCCAAACACTTGGATAGTTTTTTTGGTGCTGCATTACTGGAATAATAGTATCAATCCTACTTCCTCTTAATTACCTCACCATGACTAGCTATCGGAAACACTTTCTCGTACATTTAAGTGCGTTTACCCACAGTTTCCCCTGACAAACTAAAATACAGTCAATAACTGGAGAATAATTGAATAATTTCCCCATAAAATTTCATTATTGCTGTTTAGGTGTTTGTGAATTGTTTTCTGATCATTTCATGCTGTTCGCTCTTTCATGACCCCTGAGTGCGGGGGTGTATTGTTTTGCAGAGAGAAGTTTCACCTTGAGAACTTATGATCTGTTATATGAAGGTGTATTAAAAGAATGGGAGGTATTGAACTGCTGTGATGGTTCAGAATTCAGTCCATTATGGGGAGCCTTAACTTGGATGGAGATGTTATGATTATACACTACATGTAATATCAGACAACATAAACAGTTTCATGGTACATAACCCTATATTTAACTATTGCATTCTCACATATTACATAGATGTAGTGTTTCATCCTCAACAGACTCAGTACCTCACTCACTCATCATTAAATCTGATGACTGAAGACGGTGAAGCCAGCTGTGTTTAAGCGAGACTGAACATGATTAAGTCTCACTTAAACATGAAAATGAATATGGTGGCCGCTTGCGCTTGATACATTATTGAAGGATTCAGTGTGTTTAACATCCATTTGTTTTGGGCCATATATGTTGGCCTTTCTTTCTTTCGTTTAACTTTTAAACCGGCAACAATTCTACAGTTTCAGCCTACACAAGGGCTCAGTCTTGTATCTGATGATGTGTTGATGTATTTGCAGAATTTCTGGCTTAAAGTGTAAAATGTCACAAGTTCAAATTTTGCTCGATTGACGATTTAAAATAAACTAATTAAAACGTCATCTGCTTCTCAGTATGATGTTACTTGAAATTGTGTTGCACTTAATAATTGCACTTTATTTTATGACTTCACTGGGAAGCAGAGCTGGTGGATGAGTGGTTGAGTAGTGGAGCATGCAATGCCTGATGTAATGACCTTTAAAGTTATTGAACAACTGCTAAAATGGCTTATGCAGTAATTTTCGGCAAAAGTGAAGAGAGATCCCATAACATATTTTCTAGATCTAGAATAGGGTTATTATAAATAACTGAAAATTAAACTAAAATAAAAACATGTACAGCAGTTATGGATAACATGTGAGTACCAAATTAAGTAATTTCTTGCCTATTATGGTTTAAAATCACTTGAATGTGTACATTAGCAAGACGAAACATGTCAATAATGACAAAAAAAGCAATATTATGCATATCAGGACAGTCATTTTGGATGAACAGAACTACGTTTTTATAAACTGTCGACAACCCCCCCCCCCCCCCCCCCATTTAAGGAGACAAAAGTGGATAGAGGCGATAAGACGTGAAGCATCCACAGGAAGAATGGGTAAATTTTTCAAAAATCCAAATGCCATTTTTATATATAAGATTTGCTGTAGCTGATTATATTCCCGTGATATCACCGTTTTCAAACAAGATCAAAAACTTGCACTTTTTTACCATTAGGCTATTGCAGTGATGATGGAATATGAGACTTATGAAGAAAAAAAAGAGAAGAAAAATCACAGTAAATAATAATAAGCATAATATTTTATCATCAATTAAGGCGTCATTTTGTCAAAATAGTTTGGTGTGATGAAAGTACAGCTGAGGGGCAGTCATTTTTTTATTTTTTATTTAAATAAATATACAGTAAGTTGTGATATACAATAAATTACGTGTAACACATTAAATATCGCAATGCTTTGTCTATGCCATTCCACGATTTTCATAATTTAAAAATGTTCTAATTCATATTTTGTGATCGATTGTGACGTTATAATTAAGGTATTAAATTATAAGGTATTAAAAACATTATGCTAAATATTATTTATTTATTTATTTTGTTTAAGTCAATGGTCACCAGATTTTTTTTTCCAAAATATCTTCTTCTTTTTGGAATTTTTTTGGTTATTTATAGAGTAATATTGAATGAAATTGACATTAATAGCAGTACACTTCTTCTCTCCTGCTCTTCAATAGGGATTATGGACTCCAATGAAGAACAACTCCCATTCACAAGCCAATGTTTGCTACTAACACTATGCTAATGAGCCATTATGTCAGCAGAGAGCTAGGGAATAGCCAGACTGCATCAGCATGAGGTGTCGGGTCAATTCCACATGAACACCAACCGTTAAATAATGTCTTTCATCCATCTCTCCATCAAATGCAGCCTTTATTCAGACAGCAAGTGTAATCAAAACACTGGGGCACTGCTTTCCCCCAGTGGCCATACAGCGGGCATTGTGCCCGTCTAATTAAGGCTCTAATGGAGTGGGCAGCATGCCTGCTGTTAACCATGGACCTCTGGGCTCCCTTGGGACATGCTTAGTGCTGTCCTTTAGCAGGGGAGGACGTTTTCATGCCCCGACCATCAAAAGTAGTCTGACACACTGTGTTGAATCTCATCATGAGCCTCTGCAGCTCTATAACAATTGTAGGTGTGACATACTTGCTGACATTATGAGACAACATTTGAAAAATTCAATCATTACATTTATAAAGATTAGCAGATTCCTTCTTCCAGCCTAATTTTATATAATTTTACCTAAAGATGACTAACGGAGGCAGTGCAACATTTTTCGATTGTAAAGTCTTTTATTACTATATAAATCAAAGTAAGTGTCCCTAGTAAGTGTCTATCATACATCCATCAATATTGTTTGGCTATTTTATTGATTGTCTGACAGACTAATTGGTTGGTTGGTTGATTGATTGATTGATTGATTGATTGATTGATTGATTGATTGATTGATTGATTGATTGATTGATTGATTGATTGATTGATTGATTGATTGATTGATTGATTGATTGATTGATCGATCGATCGATCGATCGATCGATCGATTGATTGGCTTTTGCAGCTTTTGTAAGGATACATCTAATTTATTCAGGGAATATAAATAGTTATTTGTTCTATTTATATTTAGTTACCTAATGTTAGACCTACCTGAAAAAAAAAGCACTGCATAATCAAAGATTTAGGTGAGATAATTCCCGTATTTTCAGAAATAATCAATTCCCTGAATGAATGTCTGTAAAATTCCCTATTAAAAAAATTATATATGATAAAAAGAAAGCTTCAGATAGATCAGATCGGCAGATACTGCTTCCTGTGATCAGCTACAAAAATCCTGATCTGAGCACCCTTATTATTTAGGAAGGATGGCATTGGCATACAGTAGCTTACAT
Source organism: Pseudorasbora parva (assembly GCF_024679245.1). Lineage (NCBI taxonomy): Eukaryota > Metazoa > Chordata > Actinopteri > Cypriniformes > Gobionidae > Pseudorasbora > Pseudorasbora parva. Next base: position 9,172,879 of record NC_090190.1, read on the forward strand.
AATTGTATTTTTGGGATCTGATGTAGTATGCTCCTGAACTATCAGACATTCATAATACTAACAGAAAAAAAAATGCCATCGTTTTGTCCTTTGTGGCAGTAGCCAGTTTTGGTGTAACAAGTTTTACATATAGCTGCCAATTATTAAATGTAATCAGTGTTTTAAGAGGCTACATCCCATTAAGCTGATCTGATGTGTGTTGGTCTGCCTAACCTCTCTGTTTGGAATCATTTTATGTTACTCTGCCTTATTTGAGAAAGATGGCCTGCAGTAGCCTTAAGTTATCTCATTTTCTAAAATAAACACTTGGTGGTTCTTCAAGATCTTGACTCTAGTCTATTTTTTATTTTCTCAATACAGTTAATTTAGAATTAGTTTCATTTCTACAAATGGTGCAAACTCTGCATGATTATAGATAAAAGATTGCCATTCCCCTGCCATTCTGTGATCGGCAATCGGCAGATCATGATCTTGGTGATCGGTAATCGGTGATCGGTCCAAAAATGCTGATCGGAGCATCTCTAGTATTCACCATAGGGTTAGGCTAGGATTAGGGTTTGGTTGAGGGTTAGTTGCATGTAATTACTGTACACAGTATTATAATTATTAATACATTAAGTGCATGTAGTATATGTAACAAGGACACTGTAAAATAGTGTTACAATTATCTTTATTTTGATCTATAACACGAGATGTGTGCCACCATGTTTGTTTGCACCGCAGTTCGGAAAGTCCTGTGAGTTGGATTTACAGCACTTAAATTCTTTGTCACAGACATGCCAGGCTCCCACGTACGGTGGCCCAGTAGTGCAGTCGTACAAAATTAAGCAACAATACAACGAAATCACCACAACACAACTGAAACAAGGCACTACACAACCAAATCGCCACAACACAACCAAATCGAGCCACAACACAACGGAAATGCTCTCGGCCACGAGGGGGCTCTCGGAGTGCAATAAGGTTCGTTTTCCTTGCCGTTGCTCTATAGATTGGCCAGTCTTACAAAGATATAAACACTACTATCAGTTTTAAGTGTGTAACCATTGTATCAACATGAAATATCAATTCAAACTCACCTACATGCATTATAGCTGAATATTTATACTTTTGAACGTTTTTACTCGCGATCACGGAGCTAGGGAACATCTACCAATTCCCACCAAGTGGTTGAAACGTATAATTTTATGAATTAAATGTGCACTATGCAACTTTCCATCCACTTGAGGGCGCCTATTTAAAACAAAGGCGTAGTTTAAGGATGCCAAGTTTGGCAAAGCACTGGCTATGTCACGTTGCTGAACATTCTAAATCCCATATGTGAAACCATACTCTCAGGGGCACAGAAATAAAAATCCCATATGTGGGACCACTTAAAAGGTTAAAAGAGATAGGCACAAAAATGACCAAATTTCCTCCCATTTGTCACGCCTCTCATCATGTCTCTATTCCTCAACAGTGGGATGCACCCCACACTTTTCAGAAATGCTGAGCTATATCAACAAAATTGTAAAAAAAACTAAAAACATATTTATTTGATCAGAGGATCTCAGTATCAACTTTTTTCTTTGCTTTTTTTTTTTTACATTGCATGACTTCATAGATGAGTGAAATGTTGCAGTTTATTTAGCTAAACATGTTTACCATGGGGGTTTTTGTTGCTATCAAGTGTTTTAGGTGAAAAAAAAGACCCTTTCATTCTGGCTTGACGTACCCTAATTTTCATCTTTCATGAGTTCCCCAAGTCTAAAGGCGACCATTTATGCAAAATTAGATGCAACACGTCTTCAGATTGTCATTATTGTTGATCCAAGTGAGAACTCTAACTCAGTTCTATTCTTGTATGACTGCTGATGTTAAATGATTAATGTGGCCCATATTCCTGTCTGAGATGGAGTGTGACATGGTGGGATGTATCCTGAAAAATCAATGATTTTCTGTTGACTGCGCACAGTTGACTGAAGCCTTGTGGATTACTTTACCATTGAATCAATTTGTTGGCCTTTCCTGAGTTTGATGTGTCATTACATTTTGCGCAGTTCAGATCGGAGGTCAGAGAGAGAGAGAGAGAAAACTTCAGACTTTTAGGAGACTTTACAGGTAATTCAGTGTAATCCATAAAGTACAATATTGTGACGTGGCCAGCCTATCGTCTCCTAAGATTAAGTTCCTGGACTTCTCTCTCTCAATTCTAATTTTGTGATGTATGTGGTGTGAGAGTGTCTCTTCAAACACTCCGAACCAAGCCTTTGAATCTAGGAGATCAGAACATCTCGCAAGCTTTGGTTGCCCTGAGAAAACAGAGACTGAGAATTCACTTTGATAAACACATATCTTTAGGCTAGATTAAACCAGAACTCAGCAAACCCAGCGTGCCTCTCTCTGCACACAGGCTGTTTGAACATCCTCACCAGGGAGAAAAAAATGTGCCTCCTGCTGCAAATTTTATTTAATCTTTTGAATCTTTCCTCAAAACAGAGACACAGAAAATTTGGAGAAATGGGGGAAGACTGAGCAGGCTGTTAAAGGTTCATCATATGATTTTGGAAAGTCTCCATGAATATTTATACACCGATCAGAATAAATAAAGTTTCAACTTTATTCATCTATCTGTCTACACTCTCAGAAAAAAGGTAAAGTGCTGTCAATGGGGCGGTACCCTAAGGTACAAAAGTGAAAAGGTACATCTTTGTACCTTACTCACCCCTAAATGGTACATAGTACCTTAAAAGGTACAAATCAGTACTTTAAGAGTGTGTATAAGTGCCATAAAGGTACTTATTTGTGCCTTTTTGGTTTTGTACCTTAGGGTACCACCCCAGTGACAGAAATGTACCATTTTTTTCTGACAGTCTATCTATCTATCTATCTATCTATCTATCTATCTATCTATCTATCTATTTATCTATCTATCTATCTATCTATCTATCTATCTATCTATCTATCTATCTATCTATCTATCTATCTATCTATCTATCTATCTATCTATCTATCTATCTATCTATCTATCTATCTATCTATCTATCTATCTATCTATCTATCTATCTATCTATCTATCTATCTATGAATGTGCATAACTAACAGATAGCTTTTGCCCACCACAAGCTGTAATGCTGCTAAAAATGGGAAAAACATCTGATTTGGCCTGCTATATGTGTGCTATATATGTGTGTGTGTGTGTGTGTGTGTGTGTGTGTGTGTGTGTGTGTGTGTGTGTGTGTGTGTGTCAGATTGCTCCAAACAATAATTATCTTCTGCTTAACTTAGAATTATGGACTGTGAGTCAACAGATGTTTGTGTTTGGTTGGTGAGCTCTTTGGACTGTGTCCAGGGAGACAAGCGATCATGTTTAAATTATTATAAGCCTCAACCAAAATAACTGTCTATCTCAATTCCTTTTTTTAACTGTGATATTTTCTTTGCTTATTATGCCGTGCTTCAAGCCACACATTTTTGAAACGCAGAATGTGGTCATGAATCATACCAATTCATACTAACTGACAACAGTTGCGTTAAAGGGATATAGTTTACCCAAAAATCAAGCATTGCGGCAGGTCATGTTAGTCAAGCTTGCATCAGCTGGCTGTCAGCTGATCACATCTACCTATAGGAATGATATGACGTCTATCACTGCATACATAAGCTCCTTCTGTACTATCAGCAGCTATTGCATTTCTCCAGAACTCATTTACCCTCCTCCAGCATTTCTAACCTCATATAAGCTCTCAAAATAATGCTTGCAACCTTGTACACAAATTGTTAACAGCAACAACCACACTATTAAAGCTAACAAAGCCTTCATAGTATTTTTTTTTTAGTGTGCAAGTTTGTGTTTATTGTATCTCAGAAACGGTTCTTGACACAGGATACCAAAAAAAGCATTATGTAACATTTAATGATCATTATCTGCATTAAAATTCACAATCCACTGTGGGTTGTTGTCATTTATATGCATTTAGTCAAGCATACTTAGACTGGCAACACTTTAACAGGTATCAAGGTCAGCCTCTACACACCCACAGCAAGAACAACAGTCCAATCTCAATTACTGAACAACAGGAGCAAAACATAACTGAAAGTTTCAGCATATAATGAGAAAAATGCATATGGTACAGTGATTTGGTCTTATTTACGTTGTGAATAATGAGTAAATGTTCTGTATCTACCAGAGACTTTAAAGACCTTGGGAAAAGTTTCAAAATAGCCTAGTCTTGCGTAGCCAGAACTTCAGACTGACAGCAGAAGGCCTGGACTCCATTGCAGCTTTCATTGGGCAAGGACCGCCCAAGAAGCCATCCGACTGACATGTAAAGAAACCAATCACGGTGCATTGTATTCAGCATCATGCAAGGGTTTGTGAAATGTAAAGTCAATGCTGAAATCCGAAATTACCCCATGATTTACTTACCCTCAAGCCATCCTAGGTGTATATGACTTTCTTCTTTCAGCCAAAGACAGTCAAAGTAATATTAAAAAATATATCCTGGCTATACATTTCTAAACTCTAATATCACTGGATTCCAGTAACAGCCGTGTGCAAGTTGAGTACTGACCTCTGACCCAACTTTCCCGAGTGCTTTCCACAGATCATTTGCTTTAAGATTACAATAACAATTTTCTTGTGGGTAAATGTCAATCTTTCCAAAACAATGAAAGTACCTGCATGGTGATCACTGGCTTTCAAGTTCAGTTTATTTGAGCTCAGGTTGAATAAAAAGTTTAAGTTGAATAAAAACAGTTAAAATAATGTTTCAGTTTTATTTCTCATATCTCAATCTAAAGCATTGTCCACATAGATTTAGTTATGATACTTTTCTGGCATGTACATTGGAATGACTTTGACATTACATTGACTTTGACATTGTATTTTAAAATATATCTAAATTATGACATATCTCTCGATGCAAACCTCAAGGTTAGATTATTTTAATATTCTACTGGGTGGTTGCCCTGCATGCTTAATAAACAGATACACAGATAAACACCACTGCCGTACAGATGGTCAAAAATGCAGCAGCTAGGGTTCTTACCAGAACCATTATACTTATTATAGAACCATATTAGCCTGCTCTATCAACACTGCATTGGCTCCCTAATAAGCAAGGCATATATTTTAAAATATTGCTCATTTCTTACAAAGCATTAAATGGTTTAGCTCTCCGCTACTTGAGCGAGATCTTAACGCATTATAGTCCTATTGTGATCTTAAATCTCTGGCCATTTGATGTGAAAATCAACTGCTGGCGGTAGATGGTAGATCCTTTTTCTATTTAGCTAATCTGGAACAGTCTTTGTAGCATTTTTCCGGAAGCAGATACACTCTGTCAGTTTAAATCTAAACTAAAAACGCATCTCTATAACCTGGCATACACATAGAACATTATCAATGTATATTATTCAAAGCAGTTAAATGATTGTTAGGCTGCATTAACTAGGTCAGCCAGAACGGGGAACATTTCCAATAACACCTGATTTACTCAGTACATCATAAGAAGAATGACATCTACGCTAGTATTAGTCTCTCTGTTTATCCCGAGGTTTACAATATCCGCTGGATCCAGATCAGATGGTGGACCTGCACCTAGACACGACCACTATACAGCCATGAAGTGTCAGCAGAGGCCGTGTCAACTGGTCTCTCTTTTGAAGGCCTCCTTTAATTCACTTTCCTTCTGTATAGAGGAAAACTTTACCGAAATGATCCGAAACGATTAAAAAAGCTGTATTATGCAATACAGACAAGTACATAATCAAAGCGATTGCCTAGACTAAACGTGTAATGCTTATGTGCATGCCGTTGCCGTTCTCACAGATTCACTTCTCACACTTTTTTTTTTTTTTTTTTTTTAATGTAAACATGAAGATGATAATGATATCATAACAGAACTATTTCAAAACATGTTTTGGGGATTGTGCACTCTAGCCACCGTGTGGTGTTGCTATGCGAATGAGAGTTCTCTTGAGGGTTTGCTATTTTGGTTGAAAATGGTGTTGTGTAAGCTGGACAATAACTTTTTTCTAGAGTTTTAAAGCCAATACAATCTCTCTTCCTTTAATTTCCTATTATCACTGTAAAATGCTAATTTGAATCAATCTTGTTCTTGTGAAAAATAAATTAAGGTGACTTGACATTAAAGGGATGTGAGTACCACAATAATACTTGCACTGGCATGAAATAGGTTTCTTCAACTCACTTTTCTTCATGGCAAGACAATTAGATGTTCTCTGTATTATTATTATTATTTATGCTCCTCTTTGTACCTTTTTAGTCTGTCTCCTTTGGATAAAAATGTATTGCAGATTTCAACAACCACCTTTACTGATAAGTCTGAACTCTCATACCAGTTCATTACAAACCCACTTTACCAGCAAACTGACAGGGAGAAAGAGAAAGGAATGAAAAGCAGATAGACACAGAGACAAAGAAAGAATAAAAGAAACAGACATATTCAGCTAATCCCACAGAGCAGAGTGGCAGATAAATGATAGAAGCTTTGTAATGACATTCCTATTTTTTGTTTCGTTGTCCTTGTCTTTCAAATTTTATTTATTTATTTTTTGGCCCATCTTCAGGTTGATGGAAGGCAATTCAAGTTGAAAAAAAGAACACCTCACACCAGGGGTGTAGTGGGAATATTTGTAAAGTTATGTCCACATATTAGGGTGCTAATTTTTGTGATCTAATTTTAAAATTCTAAAATTCTTTTAAGAAATTAATTATTTTATTCAACAAGGATAAATTAAATAAATTGATTTTTTTTAATACAATGCAATCTTAGACAGGAATTCAATTTTAAATACAGTATTAAATACAATCCATGCTCGAATCTCTCTTCCCCCAAACAATAATACTAACAATAATAAGAAATGTTTCTTGAGCACCAAGTCAGCATATTACAATGATTTCTGAAGGATCATGTGATGCTGAACATTTTGTACATCATTTAGATGATATTCAATACACTTTTAAATAGCATTGGTATCAAAGGAGTATGTTACTCCGAGTTATCACGGAGAAGAGTCAAAGCAGGATCCAAGTGCAGGGGAACTTTATTGATGCAAAATAAACCAACGGGCTGTGTCTGAAATTGCATGTAGCCTTAAATAGAGCATTATTTGATAAACGGGCATTATTCAAATAACTCTGCAATTGGATAGTCCTTCAACCAATCAGACCACAAGATGCGTGATCAACGGGCAACGACCCAGCGCTTCTCTATCTGTCATCGTGTTAAACCCACCAATAGTGCGCCAGGTGGATAAGCCAGTCTGTAATTGATTGCCACAAAAGTGTAACATGCAGTATAAATTAATGTAAAGGTTTCCAGAATAAGTTGCAGGGGGAATCTAATTGTCGGCAGATCAGGCTGTGTTTACCCAGTCTAGGTCATACAGGGAAAAAAGGGCGAAATTGCCATGCCAATCGTGCAAATGGAGCTTAAGGTAAGGAGTTTTAAGTTTTAGTGTTATGTTCTGCTGATCAATACACCATTTCATGTTGCATTTTTATTAGCTAGTCAGTAGGCGTAGATCGTAGCAGCAAACACATAGTGAGATGATCATGCTACTTCACTTCACTGGTGAAGATTGTGCTGTGACATATACAAGTTAAAAGTTGGTAAAACCCCAAGTTTAATATTTGTTATTATAAGTAACATTGTATACTGCGCGAAGAGTGAGTTACAGACACTTTAGGTCACAGTGTGATAGTTCAGATCGTGGACTTTGCAAGTGTGGACGGCTAATTACCACGCGTGAGATAAAAGGACTTTGCCTAGCTTGCTCGGGTGATGTGTTAAGTGCATCGCCTGAAAAGCCTAATCGTCGAGGAAGAGACTGAAGGTTCGGACGGATTCTTCAAGGACGTTGAGTATCAGGAGCATCGTGTTCTGGAGCGGTGTAGGACGACACGGCGACTCATCAGTTCTGTTGTGTGAGTTTATTTTGTGTGTTGCGCCGAGGCGTGAAGCGACCATTTTGTTTTAGGTCTCAAGGATCTCAAGCTATACAATAGGCCTGCCACAAGTATTCATTTGAATATCAGGGTATTCATTTTGTTTATTCATTTGATGGCCATTTAGTCATTTGCCAACATTAGATTTAGAATTGGTTTCATTTGGTGAATTTAATTTGAAGAGAATTGTGATTATCTGAATTAGTTTATTTGAATCAAGTTGTATATTTCTAACTATTTTATATTTTCTTTAAGTAAATAGTTCATAACTATATTCTTGTGAAGATAGTCTTTATATATTTATACAGGTGATATATATTTCAAGTAAATAATATAATTTAGCATATAATAATTTTGTTTAGAGTGAGCATAATTGTTTGTGTTAAAGTAACAATTCATTTCCAGTCAAAGTAATATTATACTTATGAGAGTATAGAAATTGAAGTAGGTGTAATTTAAAAGAAAAAAGGACATTAAAGTGAGTGTTCATTTTAATTAGCATGTGAGATAGACAGGTAGTTAATATTTTTTTCTTTATTTTAGCTATACAGGCATTGTGGGGTTATTATAAATTAAGTAAGTGACTCTTAGGAATAAAAGTGAAAATATAGTGAGAAATTACTAATTTACGTTGGTGCATTAATTAATATGAAAAAGAGAGATCTTTCCCCAAGTAGGAATTCGGGGAGCGCACTTCAATAAAACAAAAGCTAAGACACGCTAAGGGGGCATAATAGGTATCTATGTGATATGCATAAGACCACCGTTATGGAGCCACGGCCACAGAAATCGCCATGACTGGTCATCTTCGCTCAGTCATTTATTATTTATATAGATTAGTAACTATGGAGATAACGCTGCCTTCACGTGCTCTCAGAATTATCGTAAATAGCAATTAAAATTGCACATGAACGCCTTCCCATTCATATCACTACTTCAGAATTCCGACAGATCAATTTTTCGACAGCACATGAAAGCAGCATAAAAGCCAAGACAAAAGAGAGATAGGAAGCAGGGACTAGATACGGGAAGTAAGAACAAAGGAACAATGGGAACAAAACTCTACTTCAAAATAAGATTCCAAAACACAAAACAGGGACTGACAAAATAAATGGAATTTTACTTGAGTTGAGAATGTGAATTTGCAGTCTGGTTTGAATATGATGCAATAAAAAGTAAGTGTACTGCAAAATAATGGCAAGAAATACCCTGTATTGAATGTTCCTCTTGGGCTACATGCATAAACAAACATACAGCATGACTGGTGTGTCTGTGGGCCCTATCTTAAGGACGGTCCTGAGCACATGGTCTTAAACGCATGATACAGGTGCACTTAGGGTCTGAATCCAATCCGATTTACCAACATTAATCATTCTGAGGACTGATTCTATCAGAGCCGTTACTAAATCAACATCTGACTTAATTTTGCCAACACAAATAGTTTCAGTAAAGCCACAGCCCACTTTAGCATGTCTCTGAGCAACTCTCTGTACAGTTGTTTCGTTCCTGGTTGGCTCAATATCTTGCTTGTATGATTCAATGACAATGACCTTGTTTGCTTCTTAAATGAATCAGCACAGTTAAATGAAACAGTTGAATAAACGAGTCTTTCACAATAACGGACACTGGTGTAACAATGTAACTTGTATTAAGAGGCATCTACATCCTTTTCTTTAAATTAAACTGTCATTAAATTATGTTTCTGCATCACTTGTGCATATATATCCACAATGCCTGACTGTCATTAATGTATCAGACTCTGAAGTTTACTTAACCAGACTGATCCACTCACAGACAGGTTGTTTTTAGTTCCAGTTCAGAATAACAATATGGATGAGGCTCTCCTGGGACTGTGAGCCTTGACAACTGCCAAGGCTTCATTCTGTCTCTTCAGCTCTCTTTCTTTCTCTCTCCCTCTCTGTCATATTCCTTTCTCTTGACTGCATAGACTGAGACTTGTGTAAATAGCAGGGAAGAGGGCTCAAAAGCCTTGCAGTCTTTGAATATATTTAAACTCACTTTGCTCTTCTTGTGAGGTGAAATTCAGCCTGTTGATCTGGCCTGCTCTTCTTTAGAGACTGATAAACTTCAGCTGCCCACCTCACATGACTGAGTCAGAGATTTGATCTTCCAGGGTAAAATAATTGAGTAAAAGAGTTAGTCCTTGACTGGATGAGAGAACACATGAAGCAAGATCACTAAGAAAATACAAGACCTGCAAAAATTGAAGGAACCCAGTCCAGAGTTTTATATATTAATTCTCAATTTTCAATTATTTTCACTTAATGTTGGTATTTTTAATGCAGGCTTTGCAAACTGTTGAAAGTTGGTCCAGTTACAACTAGACCAACTATCTTGGACCCTGACAGCAAACCATTAAGTAACCAGTTTAATTTTAAAGTGGTATAAAATAAAATGTATGTATGGCTTAAAGTGAAGCATACTCTACCTCGGATGTTGATGATGATGATGATTAGCCCTGCTATAATAATAATAATAATAATAATAATAATAATAATAATAATAATAATAATAATAATAATAATAATAATAATAGGTTATTATTATACTTAATTATTTATTTTCACAATATATTAATATTCAGTAAAAAATAAAATAAAATGATTTCATAGTATTATTATAAAGTGTTGTAAGGATAGAAAGTTCACAAAGACAAATCAACTAGGAGAACAGTATTATATCTGACTTACTCTTGGAAATACAAGGAGACCGGCTTCACAACACTTCACACACAACATCAAGACAGGACAGATGATTTCAGGAAACATGGGATTATAAATACTAATCCAAACAAGGAATAATGAGCTAATTAATTGATGACAGGTGGACTGAATAAGGCTGCATTTACACTGCAAGTCTTAATGCACATATTCAATCTTTTGACCAGATTGATCTGATTTTTTGGCCTGCCTGTTTACATTCACTTAAGACACGATTGGTATCCGACATTTGTGTTAACATTATTTCCTGCCCATAATGATTGTCTGTGATGTCTCCAGTCCCCATCTAGAGTCCATTGATGGTTCCAGCCCCTGACCCGAGTCCAGAGAGGACTTCATGAGCTCCTGAGCTGCTGGCTGAGTTGCAGAGACACACTGGTCACCTGAGCTGCCGGCACCACCCTGGCTCCCTGTGGCACCGTTACCACCCTGGAGGATTCACGTCCTGCCTAAAGGTGTGTTCGACATTGGCTGTGGCTAGATGTCACCGATCGGTTAAAGTTTAAAGAGCCCAATCTCACGGAAAATGCGTATAAATAGTATGAGTGTTCAATCTCGTGGAATGTATAAAGTGCGCCATAAAGTTTTATGAAAAATTGCGTAGCATATGCACGCCAAAACTCATTTTGGCTTATCCATTACCCATAACATGCACAGATGTTTCAGAGGCATTGTCATGCATGAGACAATAATTCATGTGCTGCATTAATATGCTCCACTCTTCTCCACAATGGTAACCCACAATAATTTAAATTGTTCTAATAATTCCTACACAATTAAACTCTATTAAACACAATCAATTCTTCCCCTTTCTTATTTTGCTCAAAAATACATTAAAAAAACACTCCTCGCTCTCTCTTGATTTTGCCATTTGCAAAGCATGATGTTTCAGTTAATGCAACACAAATCATTTATGTAAAACAATGCAAAATGATTAAGTTTGACTTCAATTTGACTTATATTTAAGTGGACTGAACACAATAAGATTGAACAAATTGCATAGCAATTGTGTTGCTTTAGCTCATTTTAACTAAGCAATTTGAACAAGCATAAAAAAATTGTTCACTGCTGCCTATACTATTAATAAGGTGGGGATTAGTTTTATTTGAATAAACATGACACAATATCACAAAGAGACTACATGAAAAAAAAAATTATATATATATTTATATAATATTTATGTTACAAAATAAAAACTTTTATTTTTTTATCAAATTTTTTTATCAATTTTTTATCAAAAAATCAAAACAGAAAACACACGTGCATGTTGTCATGCGGTGAATCCAACCAATCGTGAAACAGCTGTGTCACCTCTGGAGAAGCTGCATAGAATGAATCAGCCGGTTGCACTCGAATCCAGAATGCACTGCTTCAAGTCAGCCCGCCGATCAGACTGAAGCGCTCTATGAAGTCGAACAAGCCTGATGACTCTCCTGGCAAACCTGCAGGGCATGTTTATGGTGCGAGGATGTGCCTTCCTGGAGGGGGAGGTAAATGTCATATTTCTGTTTGGTGTTGGACTTACAGTTTGTATTTTGATATGTTCCTGTGCTCCTTCATTAAGTTTCCTGTCTCTCCTTTTTTTTTGTTTTTTTTGTCTTAATTAGTTCATTTGTCCCAGCTGTGTTCAATTATTAATTATCTTGTTTATGTTGGCCATTTAAGATGCACACTTGCTTTTAGTCTGTGTTCGGTCTCTGTTGCATTCATTTGTGTTTTTCCCCAACGGTCAGCCTGTTCATGGGAGTTATTTAATTTTTATTTTGGATCTTTCATTTAAGTTTTCTTTTTGTTCCTCAGTACACCACAGTGTGAGACTGATGATGATGATGATGATGATGATGATGATGATGATGATGATGATGATGGTGGACTGGATATTCAAATATCAAAATATAGTTTCAGTATAATAATAATGTTGCATATTTCACATATGTGAAATAATTATTTTATAGATATAATATTCTATAATTTCAGTTGTCAAGGTAGGTGGCTGTAGAGAAGTATAGGACAATGAAGATACTCAAACAGATCTTTATTCTAATTATCAACTCAAAATAAACAGTAGAACAACTAGGAGACCACACATCTATGCACACATTGACGTTAAACAATCCAAGACAGGGACGGACTGAAACTGAGGGCTTAAATACATGAGGGCAAACAAAGAAGCTGATGAGTTAAATGAGGAGAGCTGGGTGGCTAAGATAAACCAATGAAACACATGGGAAAACTGGGTCAAAGGAAAACGATCAAACAGAAAGTGAACACAATGAAAACAAAGACAGAACAGACTCTGACAGTAGTATGTTAAAGCTATATGCGTTTAAGCTATTAACATTGTGCTTAAAGAATGGGGAATTCTTTCTGACGCACAGTTGTGTTATGTGCAGTTATCGTGTGCTAAGCTCATCCAACTTTCAGCCATAATTATGCAAGTCCAACTCGCACAGCTCACAATCTCTGATTGCCACAGACCCCTAGAGTCTCAGCTCATCCAATTTTTAAGAAAGCATTTAGCCAGGCTTAAATCAGATACACATTCATATCTCAAGGTGTTTGCGGTGTAATGTTCCTGGCCCAGAACATAAAGCAAATGAATACAAAATAAGGAGAAAGACAGCCAGAATATATGAGAGAGAGAGAGAGAGAGAGAGAGAGAGAGAGAGAGAGAGAGAGAGAGAGAGGAGAGAGAGAGAGAGAGAGAGAGAGAGAGAGAGAGAGAGAGAGAGAGAGAGAGAGAGAGAGAGAGAGAGAGAGGAGAGAGAGAGAGAGAGAGAGAGAGAGAGAGAGAGAGAGAGAGAGAGAGAGAGAGAGAGAGAGAGAGAGAGAGAGCAAAAATAAGTGATTATGATCTATTCCTGTGCTGATGGATGAGTGGGAAAACAAAAGCTCCCAAGAAGTTCAGATCTCCTGAGGAGTGTTTGAATAACTCTCAAACTAATACAACTCAAATGTGGAACTAAAAGAGAGACGAAGAGAGAAAATAAGACATCAGGACCTATTGCTGTCAGGATGGATGAGTAGGTAAATGCAGTGCAGCATTGCTTTCCTGCTGCTTTCCTAATGCCCTAAGAGCAGGGCTAATGTGCTCTAAAGAGATGCTTCTGTTTTCAACGGGGGTGCAGATGCTGGGAAGATTCTGAGGTAGAAGAACAAGAGAAGAGGTGCAGGAAAGTATAAATTGTGGGAAATGAATGAGCACAATCAGTGGAGTGGAAGGCCGCCATTAGTTATCCCGGTCGGCGCTGCTGTCCGCTCTTTCTCTTGTAATGCACGTGTGAAGGTTAACACCTCTCAGGGAACTGTCTGTAGAATTACACCCTGAAAGACCCAAATATAGAGGCGAAAAAAGTTTCAGCTGTAACAAGGTATGTAGATATGGGAATAAGCGGGAACTGGCAAACATTTAACAACTTTAATAAACAAAAATGATAGCCTCTCATGCAGGCAGCCCCTCACGGACGACTGCCGCACACACAATAAAAAAAAGAAATAAAACACAACTTAAAGTCCAGGCCTTGTCCTCTCTCATCCTTCACTTTCGTCACTCCTCCTTTTTATGCGTCCGAGCTCCTTCGTGAGACATGAGACCAGCTGGCCGCTCATGATCATCACTCCACTGGCCTCATCCCGTTCTGAACAAAAATAATGTATAGATTGTATTTACAAAACCTGATTAAATGAATGACGTCTGGCATTTACAAGATTCTTGTCCTCCGAAAAGCAGATGTGGATACTGCACTTTCTGCAAATTGTGTCATTGTAGCCTTTACAACATCTATTTTTCTCATGTCTTCTGACAAAAATAAACTTTCAGAAATACTCTGGTGTTGTATGAAGGGGAGAAGACATCATCAGTGATCGCCTCATTTTGGGACGGTATCAATGACGTCATACACTCTGTAGATAATACACTCATTCCTGGCATGTGATATACTGGAAATGGAAAAAAAAAAACACTGGTTAATTTATCATATACCAGTCATACTTACGCATTTTAAAGAATTCACAAATTTCACTGAATTCACACAATACTGTCTGGCTTATACCACCATCATTTCCAGAACATTTTCAAGCAAAGACCAGAAAAGAAAACAGGACCAAGTATGTTTACAAGATACAGTAGTTTCAAATATTGCTGCACAATTCTCAAAATCAATTGTTTATTCCTTAATTCATCTTGAACTTATCTTTATGATGACATTTTGATTAAAACTTGTGAATGATCAAAAAACATGTTTGTATTAGTATTTATTTCATTTGGAACAGGTAAGAAGTAAAAATCATCCATGTAATGTGCATTGTGAAACAGACTCAAATAGCTCAGTCAATTTTGGTCATTCAAGTAATTAAAATATCATTATAATCTGTTATGTTCTACTTTTATTTGTGTACACTCACAATACAAACTAAATGTTGTGCTTTTTGCAAAATAAAGAAAACAGAATGGACCTCTCTCTCAACGAGAGACAAAATGAACTGTAACTTAGTGAATACTTGTCACACTAACATGAAACTATGTGTCTAAAGAAACATCGAAAATGTAAGGTTTTAAATTGCATAAATCAAATCAAAACTAATATTCTCTGTTTATGTAATCTGTTTGAAAAGAGAAGGAAAGCTGGTTTTATTTCGAGGAGCAATAAATCCAGGTAAGGAGTGCGAAGTAAGTTTATTCTGTTATATCTATAAATAGTAAACCACAAAAGACCATTTAAATATGATTCCTGCATTTTTATGTGTGACGTATTAAATTGCAGATTGACATTTAAAATCCTTATAATATAACAAATATGCTACATAAAATGTCATAGACTTAAGACAGTTTAGACAAGATTTCTTTGGCCTCTTTTGGACAGATTTTGAAGAGTTTATTGTAAAATTGCATTCAACAGCCTTAAGAGCGTGCATATCATGAATGCTAGGTCTCATTTGTTTTCTGAGAATCTACTGAACCTACTGGTAACTTGTTTGCCACGTAGCAATAAAAAAATATACGAATAACCTTGATTATTCTGGTTAGTCACATTGTACTGCTATTATTTTGAACAATACTACACTCACCTAAAGGATTATTAGGAACACCATACTAATACTGGGTTTGACCTCATTTCGCCTTCAGAACTGCCTTAATTCTACATGGCATTGATTCAACAAGTGGCTGAAAGCATTCTTTAGAAATGTTGGCCCATATTGATAGGATAGCATCTTGCAGTTGATGGAGATTTGTGGGATGAACATCCAGGATGTGCCACGAAGCTCCCGTTCCACCACATCCCAAAGATGCTCTATTGGGTTAAGATCTGGAGACTGGGATTATCTTGACCAGGACCACACCCCTTAATGCATTGAATCCACTGCCATGTGATTGGTTGATTAGATAATTGCATTGATGAGATATTCAACAGGTGTTCCTAATAATCCTTTAAGTGAGAAGAGTTTTCTTTATTTTCATGACTATGGAAATTGTAGATTCACACTGAAGGCATCATAACTATAAATTAACACATGTGGAATTATATACATAAACAAAAAAGTGTGAGACAACTGGAAATATGTCGTATTCTAGGTTCTTCAAAGTAGCTACCTTTTACTTTGATTACTGCTTTGCACATTCTCTTGATGAGCTTCAAGAGGTAGTCACCTGAAATGGTCTTCCAACAGTCTTGAAGGAGTTCCCAGAGATGCTTAGCACTTGTTGGCACTTTCGCCTTCACCCTGCAGTCCAGCTCACCCCAAACCATCTTGATTGGGTTCAGGTCCGTTGACTGTGAGGCCCAGGTCATCTGGTGCAGCACCCCATCACTCTCCTTCTTGGTCAAATAGCCCTTACACAGCCCTGGAGGTGTGTTTAGGGTCATTATCCTGTTGAAAATAAACGAGGGTCCAACTAAATGCAAACCCGATGGAGTACCATTCCGCTGCAAGATGCTGTGGTAGATATGCTGGTTCAGTATGCCTTCAGTTTTGAATAAATCCCTAACAGTGTCACCAGCAAAGCACCCCCACACCATTACACCTCCTCCTCCATGCTTCACGGTGGAAACCAGGCAAGTAGAGTCCTTCGTTCACCTTTTCTGCGTCGCACAAAGGCACGGTGGTTGGAACCAAAGATCTCAAATTTGGACTCATCAGACCAAAACACAGATTTCCACTGGTCTAATGTCCATTACTTGTGTTCTTTAGCCCAAACCAAGTCTCTTCTGCTTGTTGCCTGTCCTTAGTAGTGGTTTCTAGCAGATATTCTACCACGAAGGCCTGATTCACACATTCTCCTCTTAACAGTTGTTCTATAGATGTGTCTGCTGCTAGAACTCTGTGTGGCATTGACCTGGTCTCCTAATCTGAGCTGCTGTTAACCTGCAATTCTGAAGCTGCATGGTGACTTGGATTAACTTATTCTCCGCAGTAGAGGTGACTCTTGGTCTTCCTTTCCTGGGGCAGTCCGCATGTGAGCGCTTGATGGTTTTGTGTCTGCACTTGG
>NC_090190.1:9190260-9305260 GCF_024679245.1 Pseudorasbora parva
GACAAAAAACCCTGATCTGTGGTTTCCCAATCTCCCACCATTGAGCAAATTTCAAAGTTGTTCTTATTTCAGTTTCCACATTCCCAAAAGAAACTAAACTTTTCATAGAACGAAATATTCCTGCAATAATGTCACATTAAATGCCAATAATAATTAGGACGTGACATTTTCATAATATTAAAATCAATAGTAACCAAATGATGGTCAGAGAAACAATTCGGGAAAATGTTTGCATTCATAATTCTGTTGTTTTTCTTTTTACTAACATATACTCTAATCTAGTCTTTCACCAGTAATTGTTAAATCCAACATCTTAATCCATGTATACTTGCCTAATCATCTGATTTCTATCCCTCCACACATCCATTAATTCAAACTCTTTAGTTAAGTTAAGATGTTATTGACTTGATTGCGGTGAGCTCATCTCCATTTCTATCTAATAAAAAATCTAGTAGTACAATTCCCAGTCTCCACCCATTATCACACATGCGTCAATCATTTTGTTGTCTCAATGTATTTTGTAATTTCCTAAATAGTTCTACACGATCTGGCCCTTTGTTAGGCCATATACATTAATGAACAAAAACACAAACCCCTTAATTTCTACTTGAACTATAAACCGTTCCTTTTTCTTAATCATTGTTGACAGAACTTTCACCTCCAATTGTTTTGAAACAGGATAGCCACACCCCGACTAATGTTTGAACCATGACTATAAGCATTTTCCCTCCCACCATCCTATAGCCATTCAATCTCATTTTATAATCAGTATGGGTTTCTTGTAGAAACGTGACATTTATATTTTTTAAATGTATGATTTCAGCGACCAATGCTCTCTTGCTCCTGTCTCTTCCCCCATTGATATTTAAAGAACCCACTCTTATACTCTCCATAAGAAGGCTAAAAGTAAGAAGAGACAGACTGAAAAAAGAAAGACAGCAAAGTCACCTTATGTAAAGTGCACCTCATTTGGCACGATTTAATTTACGTTTGTATGACTTTTTCCTTTTCTCATCTTGAAAGTATCTTTTTTAACCGGAATCTTTTTCTCTGACTCAAGCCATCTTCCCCAACCCTCTTCTGCCAATACAGAACTGAGGTTTCAAACTTATTTAAATCAGAAAAGAAATTCCTTACATCAACAGGTTTACCAAAAGTCTCATCCATAAACTCATTTATTTCTTCCAATGAATACACTTGATCACACGTAATTTGTGAAACATCAGATATATCTGAAAAATCAGACTGAACACTGCCATCATCATCATCATCCTCATTGACCATTTCCTTATCAGGTATCCAACACTACCTTGGGAGACTGAAAAACAATACCTTCAGCCTTAGATTCCTCTGCCCCTCTACTTTCAGTGACCATATTATCTTCAGCTACAATTTGTTCCCGAGCCTTTTTGCAACTAACTCCTTTGTCACAACCATTCTCAGCACTATTCTGCTTTTGAACATTGCCAGAAGTGTTTTCCTTCTGCCCTTCACTGGTACACAGCTGAGCACCGGTAACACTGTCCTCTTGAGATCGTTTCAAACTTTTTTCACGCGATTCTCACTATTTAGCAACTTAGCTTGACTAACGTTACTCGTATTTTCTATCACTGGCTGCTCCGCTCTCTCGTCCGATTTATTACTTGGACCAGCCTCACTGACTTCACTTCTAAAGGGACACGACAACTTTACATGACCCCAATGAGCCACATTCAAACAACGCATTTCTCCAGCGCTAGCATACACCATATACGGACTTCCATCAAAAACACACCTAAACGAAACATTCAGATTCGGTGAGTTCAGAAACATAAACACCTGTCGTCGAAACGACAACACATGTTTCAAAGCCGCATTCTTGCACCCGAGCGGGACCGTTTTAATGCCACTTGCGAACTTCCCATAACGAGACAGTTCTCTTTCTAAATCCGCGTCTGGAATGAACGGCGGAACATTAGAAATCGTAACTTTAGTTGTCGGCGAAACCAACGGCTGAACTGGAACAAAATTGCCACTTACCGTGATTCCACTTTCAACCAATCGGTTAACCAGTTGCTCGTCTTTCAAAACACCACTAAAGCCTTATTCATCCGGGACGCTGATATAATATTCTCATGTCCCACTCGTTCTTCCTATATCCAACAGTACATCTTCCACCGGAACTCCCGCATCGCTAACACATCTAACCCCGTGCTTGAGTGACAAGGATGACGTTCCCACACTCAGGTGAGACGCCATCCCTCCCAAACACGAGGTCAGGCTTCCAAGTTCACAGTAATTTAAGAAATTTACTATAAACCAATTGTGCACTTTTAAAATGTTATCAAAAAAATGAACTTTAATGAAACAGTAAGTAAGAAAATAAAGACAGGAAAACAGCTTTTTATATTTTCCTCTCACCAGCACGCTCACCCCTCCCATGCACTTACTCCCCACTTCCCAGCATGCACCAGAGAGAGAGAGAGAGAGAGAGAGAGAGAGAGAGAGAGAGAGAGAGAGAGAGAGAGAGAGAGAGAGAGAGAGAGAGAGAGAGAGAGAGAGAGAGAGAGAGAGAGAGAGAGAGAGAGAGAGAGAGAGAGAGAGAGAGAGAGAGACCTTCTGCAGGTTTATTTTAGTAGAGCTAAACTTGATTTTGTGATAACAGTGGGCCTTACATGGTTAAACTGTATATTATGGTAAATTGTAATATGGTAATATGTAATAGTTTTGTGCCTTATATGGAAGCCTGTTTCCACCTCAGAGTAGTGAAAAGGGTAATTGCAATTTGTAAGATAACGTGTCACAATAACAAGAAGTAAAGTTGCAATTGAAAGATTAGTGTTACTTAATGAGACATTCAGTAAAGTCATAATTGGAAGAAATAAAATTGATGCAGGAAATAAAATCGCAGTTGCAAGATATAGAGTCACATTATGAGATGTAAACAGATAAATACAGTCTTAATTGAGATAAATAAAGTCTTGGTCATAAATAAATATAAACACAGTTGTATTGTCAGGTACAAAATCCCAATTACGTTTTTATTTGGCCCATTTACTCTGAGGGAAAAAAGGCCTTCCAAAGTTACCATCTTTCATCTCTAAATATTGTTATACATTTTTTTTAAGAATAAAGAATAATCATTTGAAAATTAAAGTGATTTTCCTGGAAAAAAAGAGAGGTTGCGTGCCTGTGTTCGGGATTTAGTTGAAGATGTTTGGTAGCAATTTATTTTAGGGTTCAATCTTGCCAATAAACATGTGTTTAATAGGATGCATATTATAGGATATTGGCTTTTATTATATGAATGCCTTATTCTGCATGACCTTATTCTACATATCTTAATCACTAAATTTAAATGCTACAAAAACTACCTTACTAACTATTAATAAGCAGTAAATTAGGAGCTTATTGAGGAAAAGTCGTACTTAATAGTGAATATGTACTATAGGTTACCATTTATGTTCATGTTTTTTTTTTTTTTTTTTTTTTTCATTTTGTCTTATCATTTAGCTACATGGCACTGACAAATGCTTTGTTTGAAAATAGAAATTAATTCTGAGCTACTGTGTGTCCTCAGGTTATGGCCTTGCATGTTGGAGATCTGTTCATCTCCAATATTCTATTCTTTCACACTATTCCACATTCTCTTAGTATTTGTCAGTGGTATTCACATTCAAAAGGTCAGTGTAAGCCCACTGGAAGAAATTCTTGCATCGGTGTGTACGAACAAATAGCTTATTGAACGATTTAAAAAAGCATCCGATTCAGTCCCCATCAAACTCTGCAGTTCTTCTAAATATCACTATGCAGCAGAGACACTATAACAAAATCTGCCTTTGTTCCACTGTGATCGAGCAGCTTTTCTAATAAGCACAACACAATGGGATGATTGAGTGTAGGAGAGCAACAGAGGGACTACGAGGGACTTTGTTGAGCCCAGTTTACAGCACCTCTGGTTCGGCAATGACATTTTAGAGTGATGTTGCAGTAATAGTTTGTTCCACCTGAAAGCACGTGTTTTATTGATTATGGTGCCCGACTTGTCCCTTGATTTCCAAGCATGCACACACTTGGGTAATATTACACCACAGTTTTGGAAGGGTGACTGATGTCTGTTAAGCTGTAGGTTTATGTTAAGTGCTGATGGCATCAAATAGAAATACGTAACACCACCCACCTGGGATAATGGTGAATACAGAACTGTACAAAACTGAGATGTGTACCATGTGTCCTCTCCTAATTGTTTGGGTGGCAGTTTTGCTGAAATCACTAAATATCTCACTTTCCCCATAAAGACACTTGGAATGGCAATTGAAAGCACTCTGGCAGTAAAATGTTGAAGGGCCTGCATCATCTCTTTGATCAGGCACTCTCACTGAAGCTGTTGCCCTCAGGATTACATTCTGTTTTATGCTTTTGTAGTTTATTTGATCCATTAGTTCTTGTGTACTCCAATCATAACCGCTGTCGATTCTTTCTTTTTTTCCATCTCTTCCACGTTTTACTTTTGGTGTGTGTGTGTTTGTGTGTCAGCTCTTTCTGACAAGGTAGTTATTGATGACCACGGAGCAAAGTTGTACAGCTGTAGGCAACAACTATTACAGCAAGTAGCCTTAAACAAACCTACAGTCACTTTTAAATGTCCCCAGAGTGTTTTTAAACCGTTCCCATTTGGTACGCCACTTTGTGCTTATAAAAGCTGAGTGCAGCTACACGGCTAAATTAAATGACAGATTTTTATAAGGTTGCGATACCTTCTGATATATAACCAAGTCTGTTTCTGCTTCTTTCTCAGAGTAAAAAATATGTAATTGTGTCCATTTCTTGAAAATGTGACTTTTGCTCTATATTTTACCATTGTGACTTTATTATTTTTAATTAACTTTTTAAATGAAATGTAAATCGAAATTTACACTGAGAGATAAAGTATTAATTCATTAATTTTACAGGCATTATATTCAAATTAATTTACCACTGTGACTTGAAGACTCTGAAGTCTGAACCTTTATATCTCATAATTGCAACTATACTGTACAGTATAATATACCTATACCGCTTCAATTATATAAATTATAAAAGCAATTGCATATAACATATATAATATGATTTACTACATATATATAATATAAAATTCACATATGTGACCCTGGACCACAAAAGCAGTCATAAGTTGCACAGGTATATTTGTGGCAATAATCAAATTGTATGGGTAAAAAATATTGATTTTTCTTTTATGGCAAAAATCATTAGGATATTAAGTAAAGATCATGTTCCATGAAGATAATTTGTAAATTTCATACCATAAATATATAAAGCATGTATTATTAGTAATAATGCAGGGTTTTGGATGGAAAAAAATCCAGATTTTCAAATAGCTGTATCTCGGTCAAGTATCCTAACAAACCATACATCAATGGAAAGCGTATTAAGCTTTCAGATGATGTATAGCCTACATATCAATATCCAAAAACGTACCCTATGGCAGGTTTTGTGGTCCAGGGTCACATATGTCACATTGTGACTTTATTTAAATTATATCACAGTTACCCGTTTTGTCTTTCAGCTAAAAATTTGACTATGCAAGTCCAAAATGAACCATCAGTGTTAGATATGTTAAAGTGATAAACATTAATTTTGTCAGTTTAACAGCATTTAACCAATGTGGATTATAAGACACAAATCTGTATTCAGATATTCAACTACTATATTTGATAAAGCTTTGGATGCATCCCCAGTTTCTCTCACTTAGACACAAAACAACCTCAGGCTGTGTTTAAAGCGCTGGCCTTCATTCAGATACAACTATTCTCCACATTTTCCTTACTTGGGTCAACTAACGAGATTAATATAGTAATTTGACATTTCATTGTTTGTACCAGCAGGGTTTTTTTTTTTTTTTTTTTTTTTGCCTTGAAGCAATACAATCCATTTTTTACATTTATCACTATGATTAATTAGATCACTTTGAATTTTCTTGGAAGGTATGTGTTAATCATGACTTGGGGTATTAGCTAAGCCTACTTAACTGTTTTGTGTTAAATTGCTCACATTATGCTATTTTAAATGTTCCTAAAAAAATTTAGAGTCTCCTGCTTTACATGCATCCAAGGTCAAACACTTTAATTTCCTCATAATATAAATTGCACCATCACCTTTTTCTCTCAGCTCTCAGTCTCTCTAAGCCTCTTCTTTCCGAGAGCCCACTCTGTCTGATTGGTCAGATGGCCCAGTCTGTTGTAATTGGTCACTTACGGAGACTTCCTCAGCATTTGTATCCATAGTGATACGAACAGTGACAATGGTGTTGGTTTTATCGTATAAATGTGCTTGTCCTCGTCATTTGAAAGTGCATGTTTAATGGACGTAGGACAGTAAGAGCTGTGCGTTTAACCCTCACTCCCTTGGCCTCAAGAGGTGCGATAGTGACTGGCGCTAGGCTGTGGTCTTTAGTGTCCTTCTCCTTTATCTCACCTTCCACACTGGAGACCCCGGTTCGAATCCCGCCCAGAGTGGGTCGAGTGGGACCGGTTTCGTTTGGTGCTGTGACCCGGATGTGAGTGCGCTTTAGGGGGTTGAATGTAATGGATATAGGCCAGAAAGAGTTGTGCGTGAAAACTTCACTCCCCTGGCCTCAAGAGGTGTGTTATGAGCTATGGTATTTAGTGTTCTTGTTAGTGTACCTGCCTCCCACAACGGAGACAATGGTTCGAATCCTGCTTGGAGCAGGACGAATGGGACCAGTTACATTTAGTGCCATGTTTGAGGGTGAGGCAAAGCAGACATTGTTTGTGGGTAGCCAACGAAGACCACGGGGGTGGCATTATGCAAATGTATTACAAAACTATGTAGGTAAGCTGCAGAGGTGAGACTGGAATTGCTGACGACTCACTTTAGCAGTTCAGAATTGATTATTTCTTTTAGGAGACTACGCATTTATTTGTCACGCACTTTGATATTTACGTTGCAGACATTTTGCATTCACAAACAACTATATTTTACACTGCATCCAAAAAAAAAAAAAAAAAAAACGTAATAGGGACAGTTTAAATACTTGTATAATACCCATTTAATACTCCATCAGTTTGTTGTTATACAAACCAGAGGAGCAATTATGACCACATCCACATCTATGCCCTGATTTTACCCCTCACTATTAGAGAAGCAGTCAGATTAAAATCAATGTCTTTATGGTTATCTAATTAAATCCTGATATATTCTGACAATTATGTCAGATCATTTTTCATGAGACATTTTACATTTCTCAACAAAACAAAAAAAATCCCATCTTTCTCACACAAAATTAAAAAGGAATCACAGAAAATCTTTTATTCAAGCGATCATATCTCATTTGGTTTGATTTTTATGAGAACAGCTTCAACAGCTTAATAGCTCCTAATGCTGTTTTCAGTTTCTGGAGACATTTTCCTGGTCTAACTCTTTCTTAAGCACTGATATGTCCTGCTGTTATAGTAGGAGACTGCTGGAACACAAAGCTATTATTAACTGAAGCCATGTGCAGTGCTTTTACTCCTCCTCTAAGAGCTGGAAACCAGCATTTAAAGAAAAGATATAGAAACACACGTTGAACTCTTAGAAGTGATTGTTTAATTTATTATTATTTGTTTATTTTTAAAACCTTAAAACATCACACAGTGAATGTGATGCAATGCACTCAAATGGGCCTACATCCAGCTCTAATTTTGGACGTGTTTTTCATCATCATCTAATTTGCATTGTTCCTTTAGTGAATCAGATGCTAACAATTGGGGAAGTGCATGCATATAAACAACACTAGCTGTTTCCATGATTACATCCACCTTTTCCAAACGCATTTTGGGATATTGCATAAAACAATTAAAAAAATAAAACATGGAAACGCCAAGATGTGAATAAATTCTGAAATTGCACATAAAAACCATATGCATTCAATTAAGGTGGATACTTTTTTTTATCCGATAATAAAACATGCACATAAACTACGATGGAATCACATTTACTGAACAAAATCCTGGATTCGCAACAAAAGATTTTGCATCAACAGTGGATAAGACTAGATGTCTGAACTAGCCTGCGGACTCATTTTATTGCAGCATCTCACATTTTGGTTTGATCCTTTAGAAATGCCTGAGCCAAAGTCTGTCACCAGAATGATTTGGTAGATAATGACCGGCTGCCCAGAAGTGTCCTCTAATGATTGCGTTCCCAAACACCAGGTCCAGTACCTGAAGCCAAGATTACATGACAATGTTTATCGCATTCCGTCTGTGAGTGCTGAAATGCAAGTCATCAACCATTTATAATGTAGGGAAAGAAAGAAACAGTGGCTTTCCTAATTGCAGCAAACTCCATTTTTATTGCAGATATTTTGAGCCAATTTTCCAGGAAGCAACTTTGGCAAATTATTGGCCCATATTGACAACTTTGGATGGAAAAATATATCTACTGTCAGCTGATGCCATTCTCTTTTTCCCAGAAAAAAAGACAGGACATTAATGTTCCTGCAGGAAAACACTTCTCAGGAAGTACTACAAGGTGATTGAGGACTTGTTACTGACTGGAAACCCTGTGAACAATTGTTCCCTGCTCTCTCATTTCCTTTCATAAATCCACCATGCTAGTTTGTGTCTTTAGGTATAAGAAATGACAACAGTGGAGAGGTCTTTGTTTTACAGGATAAAAATAATGGGAGCTGTTTTTTACATGCTGACAAGGAATCAAAGTAGATATACTGCAGTGCTGAAAAGCTTTATGTTGTACATGCATTAAGATAGATCAACAGATATAAGTCTTAAAGGAATCTAAAGACCTAGCAATGTGTGATGACTACATGAATGGATGTCCTTTAATTAACTACGGACACTTTTTGCCTTGTGGATCTTTAGAAATAAACACTTAAAACACTTTTCAATTGGTTAATTTAATTTGTGCACTAATGTCCCAAGGTCCTACAGTGCTGTGTGTGTGTGTGTGTGTATATATATATATATATATATATATATATATATATATATATATATATATATATATATATATATATATATATATATATATACGCAGAACTTTATTGAGAATGAATGAGAATCAGGGATAAAAACTACAATAAAAAAATAGATGCTATTAAGGAGGAGATTCTTTCCCTTTTCCTGGGAGATATTATAAACAATATAGTTACACACAAATTCATGAACAGAAGAAGAATCACCAGAGGGAGATCTAGAAAATGGCACCAGGACCTTAGTGACTTTATAGTTGAAGTAAAATTATACGGGGAAAAAAATTACAAAAAAATACTTCTGCCAGTAAATTCAATTAGATGGTATAACTTTGGAAGATTACACATTGTTATCCAATGCAGCAATGCATGTCAGTACTAGCTTACATGAAAGAATACTCATTCACTGGAAACATTTGTTATCTCCAAATTCAGGTCTTAGCCTTGACAAAAAAACTAAACAAAAAAAAAACAGATAGGATGGACTAAAGTGGAGCAGAAGCAATTGCTATAAAGATAAATTTGTCTAGCTAGAGCTGCTTCAATATGTCTTCTCAGACATGGCATGTTTTATAACCTATGGACTTTAACCATTGGGGCACCAGATGGAGAGTTGCAAACCTGAAATAGTGATGATAATTTTTTACAGTCGTCACAACATAAGTTCAAAATGTTTTCAAAATCGTTTGAAATATTTTAATATTTACAGCACTTTTCTATACAAAAATACTACAAAAATATTTTAATATTTTAACATGATTTTTGTTTAAAGATCTTGCTTCCTTGAATATATTCTTATATATGTATATATATATATATATATATATATATATATATATATATATATATATATATATATATAAAACAGGGGCGTTCTATATACCCTAGGGTTCTTTTGTGTAATGTTGGATCGCCTACAGTGTTTCAGGCTGCAGGGTTGCCGATTGACTAAGTAATGTTATCAGCAAGATTGTAGAAAACTGTACATTTACCACCCACTGCTACTTATACCAACGATGGAAATAAGTACAGTTATAATAGCAAAATATGTGAGAGAGCCTTGCTATAGTGTGATTACATGATATTGCAATAGGTAGTACATCAAAGTCAATACTGAATTAAAACAATAATTTGTAATTTAAATCATTTAATGACAAAATCTGGTTATGGTTACACCTAAAATAGTTACAAAATAGATGTATGAGATAAAAACTTATACAATTAATTGTACCCAGAATGAAGGTAAAGAGAGAAGGGAAGAGAGAAAGAGCCAGAGCAAAGAAGCACCGTGAAAAGAAGAGAACCAGCCAGGGAATCAAAAGACAAAGCTACCGTTACAATCCACTTTTATATTTTTCTTGACCATGTGACTGAAACCCTAATGTGGGACATTTAAACTGACCAATCATATAATTCCATCTTAATCCACTGTAAAGGTGTTTCGGCCTACAGGCCTTCAGGATCTCCGTGTCTTTAGGAATTCCAAATTTGCTCTTGTGGCGGGTTTAGTCCCGTTCCCTGTGTGTTTTTGTGGACTTTTATGTTATTTCCTGTTGTGTGTTTTTTTTCTGTCACGTTCCCTGTGTGTTTTTGTGGATTTGTAAATTATTTCCTGATGTGTGTTTTTGATTTGATTTTCCATGCTGATTTAGTTCTAAAGGTATTTCCAGTATGTTACGCCCCCTTGTTAGTTGTTACCTTGTGTATTCATAGTGCTTGTGTTCCACCCATGGTTTATCAGTCGCTGTACATTTGTAATGATGTGGTATTATGAGTTTCTTGTTTCTCTTTCTTGTTTTGTCATTAAATATTCCTGCACTTAGATTCGCCTCTCTGTCTGCTCATTCCACACTCTGCGTTACAGATGTACAAAGGCTGATAAACCACGGGTTGAACACAAGCAATATAAAGACATAGGTAACAGTAACACCTGGAGAACTAAATCAGTATGAAAAACTACAAAGAACTACAAAGCAAAAACACACAACACGAAATAATGTAAAAGTCCACAAAAACACAGGAAATGTGACAGATTTATACAGTAAAGCAAATGTCTTTGTTCAATCCTACATTAGTCAATTTTAAAGAACCCTCTATGCCAAATAGGTTCTATAATGAAAAATGTCTTAAATTATTCTGTAGGGGAGAGCGGGGCACAACCTAACACAGGTTTACATGGTTTAAAACTTTCCACAAATGCCACGCTGACCATACTTGGTCATAGTTGCCATATCAACATTATTTGGAGATTTATTTATTTTTCTCCAAAATTTAAAACAAACATTTTGAATATATCACTGAACATTTTTTTAACCATAGCAAAAGTAATTTTTTTACTTCAGTTAATTTTTCTTTTTTTTCTTTTTTTGTGTGTGTTTATTTAAATTTGAATTCTGTTCTTTTATGAATTCTATTGAGAAAACTGAGAAAATGTTCCAAAATTATTAAAAGTATGCACTGTATTAATGAAACAAAACCACATAATTGTACTAGACGTGTTAAATTAATGTGGGGAAAAATAAATAATCTCAACTGAACAAGTGGATTTACTCAAACTGAGAAAGTCAAAAAGTGTTCACTCTCCCCTAATTCGTTTAATGGGTTCTTTTAAACAGAAGGTTCTATGAAGGGCCTGATAAAACTCTTTAGGGTTCTATATAGAACCTTTTCTTCTAAAGGTACATTTACACAACAACAATGTTCTTAAATAAGGAAACATTTTTGTAGTTTACATAGAGAGGATGATGATGATGATGATGATGATGATGATGATGATGATGATGATGATGATGATGATGATGATGATGATGATGTGGTATCTTTTCAAAAACTTGCACTGTGATACCCAGTTTTCAAAAGTTTCCAGCATTTTCAGGCAGCCTAAATGCCGTTGTCATGTAAATTAATGTCCAAAGTTTTCAGTTTTTAGTTAAATTGCATTGTGTAAATGGCCCCCAAGAGTGAGTTCCATAACTCTGCGACTGTATATAGTTATAAGCTACTCTAGCACTAGAGAAGAAATTACTTAGAAACTGCAGAGGACCTGTATCAATGTGATAGATAAGAAAGGGAATAGTTGCTCTGTTTATAGCCACTTCAGCTGAACTTTGTGTTGGCTGAAGACAGCTCGTCACGTTGAGCAGTATTGATCACCATAATACTTTTTCAGAAATGATGCTGGGCAGATCACATGATTCAGATTATTTTTATAAGCCATATTTGCTTTTATAGAGTCACTGTTTATTTTATTTTATTTTGTCTTTCTTTCTAGGACTAAACCAGAGATTGCATTAGGTAAAGAGCTTTCTGAGAAAAAAGATTTTCCATTAGTTATTGTTCAGATTTTCCATTAGTCTACAAAAAGTTATGCTATTTATCCTGTTGGTTTTACAAATGACACAAGTGAAGGCTTAGGGTGTGCTGTGGCCATATATGATAGTCAGCAGGGTCTTATGTTGTTTTGGGCAACAACAAATAAAGCTAAAGCATTTTTCAAAATATCTAATTTTGTGCTCTGTTGAAGAAATAAATTAATTCAGTACAATTTCGGAGCGACATGGGGGTGAGTAATGATGACACATTCAATTTTTCTGTAAATATTTATGTGGAGGATGAAACAAATATAACTTGAAAAAAATCATGTCATGTACAAGTAAGAACGTGTGTGAATTGTATTTATATCAGATATGATCTAATCAAATCCAAAAGTCCATCATTTAGATAAGTGAAAAATACAGCTTTGATGTATTTAGTGTTAAACAGCACCATTAAAATGGATGTGTAAAAACATTTGTGAGCTCTGGTCTTTTGAGTTGACGAATACAAGAAGAATATGCTAGGAAATATCCCAGTAGACCCTCCTTAACACTCAAAAAGCGTGCACAACTTTCTACAGCAACTGAAGATGAGCAAGTCCCAAAACACAGTTCCATTAAAACATTCTTTGGTTGCTGTCAGGGCTCTTTAAAAAAAAAGTGCTTGACAACTTCCTTCATCTGGGACTAGAGAAGATTTAAGCCCTGTCACCTCCGTCTCCTCTCAAAGCATTTTTCAAACATCTGTGTCATTCTAAGGGAATTTTATATAGGATCTTTCCATATACTTTGTAGGATCTGACACCAGTGGAACATACTGTTACCTCATAGAAAAAAGCAAGAAAAAAAACATAGCTAGCAGATTGGCTGACTGTGTTGCTTGACATATTTCCCAGACTGAAAGACATGTGTGCGTTGAGGAAAAGCTGTCATTGTTGAAAACCAACAAGGACTTTATTTGAACATTTCTTGTTCATGTTTTTCTAAGTCATCTTGTATTTTGAAAGATAACTGCTCAGCAAAGGCCTAATATTAGTTGCTTAACCTGGTAGCTTAAGCCTTAACCCTACACAAAAAGCTTCAAATAGGTGTGATCAATTCGACTGAAGTGTATTTTGCTCAGTATTTTATCATCTTTAGTGAGATTCCAATCCAAAGGGAGCAAACGTGTTCAGTTCGAAGGGCACTGTTAATGGCAATGGGAATAAAGGTGCATTGGTACATCACTTCACAGTGAGTGTAGAGGGAAATTTACCCACCGGTCTTTGCACATCAATCCAGAAGATTGAATGTTCCGATCCAATCTGACCTGAAATGTTGCCAGAATCATACACTGTTCGTTCGTTGACCAGAGGAGAACTTGCCCCCTGACCGAGCATGGTTTATCCAGAGGTTTTTTTCTCCAATCTGTCACCTGATGGAGTTTTAATTCATTGCCACCGTTGCCTCTGTCGCCTTTGGTTTTTGGCTTGCTCACTTGGGGACACTTAATATTCAACTATATTAATGATCTGCCTACTTTTATACTAAATGATAATTTTCTCCAGAGTGGCTGTACAGCCGAAACAAATTTTGTTGCATTATTTTCCTGTTATCACTGTAAATGTGCTTTTTAAACAATATGTACTCTGAAACTTCCTACCATATATCCAAACATAAGTCCAAAAAAGTTGGGACCCTGAACAAATGGTGAATAAAAACAGAATGCAATGATGTGGAAGTTTCAAATTTCAATATTTTATTCAGAATACAACATAGATGACATGTTAAGACTGTTTAAACTGAGAAAATGTATAATTTTAAGGGGAAAATAAGTTGATTTTAAATTTCATGGAATCAACTCATCTCAAAATAGTTAGGACAAGGCCATGTTTACTACTGTGTGGTATCCTCTTATTTTTTTTATAACAGTCTGCAAACGTCTAGGACTGAGGAGACAAGTTGCTCAAGTTTAGGAATAGGAATGTTGTCCCATTCTTGTCGAATACAGGCTTCTAGTTGCTCAACTGTCTTAGGTCTTCTTTGTCGCATCTTTATTGGTGAAAGATCTGGACTGCAGGCTGGCCATTTCAGTATCCGGATCCTTCTACGCAGCCATGATTTTGTCATTGATGCAGTATGTGGTCTGGCATTGTCATGTTGGAAAATGCGGTGTCTTCACTGAAAGAGGCGACGTCTGGATGGGAGCATATGTTGTTTGGATGTACCTTTCAGTATTGATGATGCTTTTCCAGATGTGTAAGCTGTTTATGCCACACACTCGTGCAACGCCATACCATCAGAGATGCAGGCTTCTGAACTTTTTTTCTGAACCCAGTTTTCCAAAAAGAATTTTAAATTTTGATTCGTCTGACCACAGAACAGTTTTTCAATTTTCCACAGTCTATTTAAAATGAGCCTTGGCTCAGATCATGTTTAGACATGTCTTTTTTTTTTACCTATAGAGTTTTAGCCGGCACCAGCAAATGGCACGGTGGATTGTGTTCACCAACAATATTGTTACTGAAATACTTCTGGTAGTATTCCTGAACCCATGTTGTGGTTTCCATTACATTGGCATTCCTGTATATGATGCAGTGTGTCTAAGGGCCCGAAGATCACTGGCAGCCAGTATGCCTTTCCGGCCTTGACCCTTACGCACAGAGATTGTTCCAGATTCTCTGAATCTTTGGATGATAGTATGCACTGTAGATGATGATAACTTCAAACTCTTTGCAGTTTTTCTCAGAGAAACTCCTTTCTGATGTTGCGCCACAATTTTTTGACCGCAGCATTTGGGAAATTGGTGATCCTCTGCCCATCTTGACTTCTGAGAGACACTGCCACTCTGAGAAGCTCTTTTTATACCCAATCATGTTGCCAATTGACCTAATAAGTTGCAAATTAATCCTCCAGGTCTTCCTTATATGTACATTTAACTTTTCTGGCCTCTTATTGCTACCTGTCCCAACTTTTTTGGAATGTCTAGCTCTCATGAAATCTAAAATGAGCCAACATTTGGCATGACACTCCAAAATATTCTGTTGTGAATAAAATATAAGTTTATGAGATTTGTAAAGGATTGCATTCGTTTTTTAACTAACTCCATAACTTTTTTGGAATCGTGTGTGTGTGTGTGTGTGTGTGTGTGTGTTTGTGTGTATATATTTATATATATATATATATATATATATATATATATATATATGTATATATATATATATATATATATATATATATATATATATATATATATATATATATATATGAAGAAAATATGATCTTCTTAAGCAGAAGAAACTACAAAGTGGTAGAACATGGTGAGGCTATGTGAGCCTAACCATTTCTAAGAGACAAAACCTGCCAGCAATGTTCAGTCTCTTTCTAAATGTCAATCTACTGTATAATGTCTTACATTGACTAACTGCAGATTAAGGTGCCTTTCTCAGGCCTGGAGGAAAGGTCTGAAAAGTTCATTTGACATTTTTCAAAACCCTAGACCCAATTCCTGTAGTGGAGATGTCTTACCATGCCAGTTTCAGTCTCATTAAGTACTTGCGATGAGAAATGACTTTCACTGGCCGTGTAAGTGACTCCAGTCATAACATTATGAGTATGATTAAGAACTGCTGGGTGCACATCACACAGTAATGAAAATCAAGGGAACATCGCTTGAAACAAATCGGCCAATACATCATGCAGGCTAGGTTAATTAGATGCTATTATGTAAACTAGCCATGTGCAAAAGAAATCATTATACATCGATAAGATGGACCCCTTTATCTAAATTTTGTGGGCACTGCTCTTACTTTGTTAGGTTGTCAGGAGAACCATTAGTCGAATCGGATCAAAGTTTTCATTTAGGTATCACAAAAGTTGTGCTAAAGAGAGCAAACTGGAGATTTGAAAGTATATCTTATTAGTGAAGAAATACATTTACAGCTTGTGTTTGAATTCATTGCACAAAGAGTTCCTTCAAACACATTAGTTCATGTCATGACACTGCAGGGTTCCACAAGCCCATTTTGCTGTACTTGTCCTTGACTGAACCGAGGCATCACACAGAGACATTAGATTCCCTGGTTTCACAGCCCTGAGACAGATTGCATCCCTCCCTCAAACAACAAACAACTGTTGTATTATTTATGTGTATCATAGTCTAGAAGCTCTATTAACTTGTTGATGGTCTTCTAACTGGGGTAATGAGCCTACATCCATAATCCAAATATGTAAAAGGATATTTAAAAGATTAGCCAAACGTGCACACACTTTCTCACAGGGTGAACGTGATATTACCAAGTACAACTTGTTCCTGGATCAAAATCTTTGTTGTTCCCGGAACAACATTCCAATACACAAGTTAGGGCTAACAACCAGGGTTAGATGCTTCTACACCAGGTGTTATTCACCTATAATTTCCCTTTGATCTAGGGATATGTTATGGATAGGGTTAGGTCTAGGGTTACTACATTTTCAGACAGGTTATCAACAAAATATGTCTTACTTCAAAATCATGCAAAATCATGGTGACCTTATTAACACTACCTTAAGGCAGCATTTATTTGACAAAAATTCATATAGGTAAAATGTTAAAACAGTAATATTGTAAAATATATTCTATTTGACTATATTTACAATGTAATTAATTCATATAATGGCAAAGCTGAATTTTCAGAAGCCATTACCCATAGTCCAGTCTTCATTGTCACATGTGTCACAGTCCCCTCAGTTTAATTTTTTTCTTTCTCACCATTTCCCCTGCATTACACAGATTTGATTTCATCAGCTATTCCAGAATGCAGGTCATGTGACACCCGGGTATGTTTAAAAGTTAGCAGATATCTTCTTCAACTTTCGGTTCCAAAAATGGAGGTACATTTCAGGGTGCTCCAGAGCAGCTCATGAGCCAGAATTAGTTTGCTTAGTTTATTAATATAACCAAATGTGTTTCAGTCAAGCAAACAATATAATCCTTATTCTCAGTGAATAAAGATTACTTTTTCAATGCTTTATGTTAATAAGTAATCTTTATTCACTGAGAATAATGATTCTCAGTTTATGCCCGAACAACCCTGGCACCTAATCCCGACCTGGAAGGTCACAACTAGGCGCCAGCTTGTTCGGGACAACAAGTCTGTCAATCTCCCTGATGCCTGTTGTCCACCTCCAATACTGATCTGTAACAAAGAATGCTAGCGCACATACACAGATGCACAGCTTCTTCAAGGTTGGAGTTGGTTAAGCATCAACTGAAAACAACACAGTTCTCCAAAACATGCAGATAACATCTCAGAGAAGTACAGGCGATATTCATCTTTATTCTTTAGTGTTTCAGTAAAAAAAGAAATAATATAAATGAAAGACAAATCCATTTGTCATGGAGGATATATTTGTCCCTCAGTCATTCCTCAGAGATCAAATACAAACTTTAGAGAACATATGAAAAGAATACTAAACAATCAAACTGGAAGAAATCATTTAATTCATCTTATTTTGTAGGAGGATAAATATTGCTTAAGGCTTTGTTTATACATTTCATTTAATTTCATTATATACATAACAACAATCATAAACGCAACACTTTTGTGTTTGCCCCCAACTCAAAGATCTAATCAAATCTGTCTAAATCTATGTTAGTGATCACTTTTTTTACCGCAATATTCCATGCACCTCATAAATAAGTAGTCACGCTTCCCTTGGAGGACGGGGCAATAACAAAAGCCGGCTTATCCAGTATGGAAATACACACAAAAAAAACAAGGTGATTTCAACCTCAAAATGTAGGCTTTTAAATATACTAATACTGCTATCTCATACACGGAGAGGCTTCTTTTATGATCTCAACTAACAGATTTTGCTAAAAAGCGAAAATCACCTATTTTTGAAAAAACAAACGCTTCTTTCTCATTTTGCTTTCTCAAGTAGTGCTGCCAACTTGTGTCACTGGTTTCTCTGATGGGTCACACTTTTGTCACAAACACTCCAAAAGGACACCAATTAAACATGATATAAGGGCCCCATATAAATCTTAAATGTAAGCACACCAAAGCCCCTATGCAGGAAAAAAATACAGAACAAAACGTACATTATGTGTAGTGTACAGTGCAACAACCAAGAGCTTATTTACAGCTTTTTAGAGCTTGTTAAAAATTTTGCATGTCAAGTTGTGCTGAGTAGAACCACAGAGACATTCACTGGATTGCAAGAAATTAAAAACCTATGGTGTTTTTTTTTTTTTTTTTCTCAATTAACAATTGTACTAATATTACAGGCTGCAAACAAAGAACAATTCCATTCTGTCATCATCATCAAACAAAAAAAAATAATACTTAAAATCCATGATGACTCAAAGCACCGACAGGATAAAAGCTCTTCTTTAAGTCGTGAAGGATAAACACGCTTCTTGGGTTTAGTCTCTGGGCCAAGTACAATGAACATTATCTGACGACCTCGTGAATTGCATAAAGTAAGGGTACATAAAACCTTTAGCACTTACTAGAATCCATCCAACATTAATCCTTGTGTGACTTTGGCCATGTCCAATTTAATTACTTCCAATCCTGGACAATTAATTTGCTGTGCACTTTTGTCTCCTCCATTACTTGTGAATGATTTCTTTTGGATTTTCCCCATTATTTACATCCAATTATGTTCCTCTCTTATTTCAAATCCATGTTAATACCAAAAAGTCTCTAACTAATTTGCAAATGAAAGTCAATGAACAAGGACTTGCATACACATTGTATTTTTCTGTTCTTCTTCTTTCCCCCCAAACTAAATGTGAGTTAAATAAATAATATTGGCTTTTAAGGGGAAAGTTTCCCAAAAACTACAACATGTATGTACAAAATATACAACAACTCTGTCTGTGAAAGACTTTCTCTCACCACTCTTATTTCTATGTCTAAATCATTTTAATCTGCTAGGCCTTTTGGCTGAGGGTTACTACAGAGAAATGGGAGTTACTTACACAGAGCAAACTCACTAATGAGGCAGTCTCTTGGAAGGGTTCAAAACCTCTGACTGACTCTGAATCTAACCTTCAGTGGATGGCCATGTGAAACAGAACCTCTCAATCTGTGATCTCTTCTGTGTCTGTGTGTATGCTTCATTTGTGAGGTTGAAGGTCCAAGGCACAGCTTCTAAATTACACTTCACACAGATAGAAAGCCTGTGAGAACTGATGATTTTCACTTGTGAAGGTCAGTACGAGAATATGCCAAGCAGAAACTAAATTTATCAAATTAATGTAAGTGACAAGTGCATTAAAAGAAAAAAAAGGGAATGGGATTTTTTTTTTTGTGACATTAATTGTACTCCAACTGAGGAAACTGTATAATGTGTTCACTGTGCCTTAAATACAAGTTTCAAACTCCGGATTGTTGTCAAAAAGGAAAGAGATAATACTAATTTTAATGCTACATTTTTATAGCCGTTGATTGGCGGGTCTTACAGTTCATGCCAGTAAGTTATCAGCCTGATGGGGAGGCCAAAAATGCTAAGATCTGCAGAAACTACCTGCAGTGCAAAGCATGGGCTTCTAGTCCTGCTCCAGGAGGCCTACTGTCTTGCAAATTTTAACTCCAATCCTAATTAACATGCCTGAGCCAGCTAATCAAGGTCTTGGATTACAAGAAACTTCCAGGGAGACAGGAGCTAAACTCTGCAGGATGTTGGCCCTCATGTACTAAAGTTATAATAATTTATATGAGATGGTGAAATCATAAGATATACTGTACACTATCACAAGATGGGCCAGTGCACTTCGAGCTAAGAATTTGGCCCGGGCATAGTACCCATCCCCCCCCCCCCCCCCCCCCCCTGTATGTAAGTGGTTAGAACTAGCAGTGTGGAGAAGGGGTGGTGGAGCGATGCTGATAAAATGTCAATGAACAGAGCTAAGACTGCTGCGTATATATGTACCTCTTAATGTTGATTAGCTGAGTTCTCTCCACTTGTGTTAATTATCTGATTGTGCTTCCTCCCGAACCTTGTTAATGAAACATCGCTTCCCTGACCGCTTCCCTGCTATTGACAAGATGTTCCGGAAATCTGTGTTGTTGCACAAGTAAGCTAATGTGATTATCAAAACTGCCTAATATTATTGAAATTATTATTGAAATATGATTAAAAATCAGCCATATCACCCTGTAGCCAAAGACTGGTTACCCACTGAAGCTAATCAGGGTTGAGCCTGGTCAGTACCTGCATGGGAGACCTCTTGGGACAACCAGGTTGCAGCTGGAAGAGATGTTAGTGAGCCCAGCAGGGAGCGCTCACCTTCTGATCTGTGTGGGTCCTAATGCCCCAGTGTATGGGGACACTATACTGTCAAAAAGCACAATCCTTCGAGTGAGACATTAAACTGAGATCATGACCCTCTGGTCATAACAATAAAGGTAAGATTAAGAGTAAGGTGACCCTGACACCCTGGCCCAATTTGCCAATTGGCCTCTTCCCATCATGGCTTCTTAATAATCACCATATACTTATTGGCTTCATCACTCTGTCTAACAGAGAAAGAGCTACTGGTAGGGTAGACAGTTTCAAAAGAGGCTAGAAATATCAAGCAAGCTTTGAAAGAGCATCTCCAAAGCCACGCCTCCTCCAAAACACATTAACGCATACAACAGAGTTTGCAAAGTGTCACAAGACGAGAGACGGCAGTACTATTTCTTGTCTCAAAACACATAACATTATAATAATAATGAACATAAACAACTTAAAGAGCACGGACCTGTACCACCTGACTGCTGCAGATACATTTCGGGATTGATAGTGTTGCATTTAAAACATTCATTAGAGTTACAAACAGCTCAGAGTATCTCTTCCAAATGACAGTAGTTATGTCATGAACGCAGCATAAGCTCGTTGTTTTGGTTCAGGTTGAACTGTTAAAGGTAGCGGCTGTTTCAGTTGAGCTGCTCGGTGACTGACATCGGTCTAATTCTGCATTGCAGGAAATGCGCTGATGACGTGTGATGTCTGCGCGAGCAGGGTGTGCGGAGGTATGAAAATACATATGTTGACCGGCAGGTAGGACATCGTACCATTGCATCCAGACCAAATGCAATGACTGGTTGAACATTTTATGGTCCTAATCCTTCCAGACATGATGTATATACATGAAAATATATATTTACATTTACATTTAGTCATTTAGAAGACACTTTTAATCAAAGTGACTTACAAAAAGGGGAGAGCAATAGAATCAACGAAAAAACAAACAAGGCCAACAACCTGCAAGAGCTGTAAGAATTCTCAGTTAATCGAGCACAGTACACAAACTTTTTTTTTTCTGAGACAAACAAACATAAAATTTAATTGGATAGTTAAGTGCTTGTCTTTATTAGTCAGATGCAATTGGAAAAGATGTGTCTTAAGACTGTGCTACAGACTCGGCAGCACAAATTGAGATCGGCTGGTCATTCCACCAGATGGGAACGGTCAAGGAAAATGTCTGTGAGAGCGACTTCATGCCCCTTTGGGATGGAACAACGAGGCACCGTTCACTCGCAGAATGCAAGTTTCTGGAGGGTGTGTAAGTCTGAACAAGCGAGGTTAGGTATACTGGTGCAGGGCCAGTGGTTTCTTTGTAGGCGAAAACCAGTGCCTTGAATTTGATGCGAGCAGCCATTGGCAACCAGTGCAGTCTGATGAAGAGAGGCGTGACATGCGCTCTCTTCGGCTCGTTAAAGACCACTCTCGCCGCTACATTCTGGATTAGTTGCAAGTGTTTGATAATGCATGCTGGAAGGCCAGCCAGAAGAGCATTACAATAGTCCAGTCTGGAGAGAACAAGAACTTGGACCAGGAGTTGTGCCTGAAGGGTCTAATCTTTCTAATGTTGTATAAAGCAAATCTGCAGGACCGGGCTGTTGCAGTAATGTGGTCAGTGAAGTTTAAATGGTCATCAATCATAACTTCAAGGTCCCTGGCGGTCCTGGATGGAGTTATGGTTGATTAACCGAGCGGAATGTTGAAATTTTGATGAAGTATTGGGTTGGTTGAGACAACAAGTAATTCTGTCTTTGCAAGATTAAGTTGAAGGTGTTGCTCCTTCATCCAGTCAGAAATGTCTGTCAGACAGGCAGCGATACGAACACTGACTGTAGGATCATCTGGTTGAAATGAGAAGTAGAGTTGAGTGTCATCAGCATAGCAGTGATAGGAGAAGCCGTGTTTCTGAATGACAGAACCTAATGATGACATGTAAATTGAGAAGAGAAGTGGTCTAAGCACTGAGCCCTGGGGAACCCCAGTAGCTAGATGATGTTACACTTCACCTCTCCATGACACAGTGAGAGTCCCAATAGATGAAATAAAGTCTGCTTTGTTTATGGCAGACTGGCAATTCCAGAGACCAATTGGAATAGAGAGTAAAGAAGCAGAGGATTTAGGTAGACTGCGCAAATTATTAGGATTGTGGCGTCTCGCGCGTACAGAGCATGATTTGCGAGTGATAGTAGTAATAGTAGAGATTTGAAAGCACATGGTGAATACGGATCAGAGAAAAGGCCAGAGAGTAATAAGAAACCTGAATCCAAATAATGAAAAGGAAAACGATACTCAAGTGCCTTGTCGGTGTCCTTGCTCGGGAGGAGTTGCACAAGGAAGAGTTGAAGTCTTTACACTCGTTGCTCTTCACACAAGGAGGGCTTCACACGAGCGCTGCCGCGGACTATCACTCTATTTATACTCACCTGACTGTCGTTATTGAAAGTGGCTGGGAACGCCCCCAATGAACACGTTCACTCAGACACGTGGCAATGACCAAACTAGGGGTGTCCCCGACTAAGGATTTACACATTCAAATCAGAATTTTCGAATCTCTCTATGGTCGACCGATAGTCGAATCATCTATGCATGTGTAAACCATAGACCGTAAAAAATAAACGGGGTTGGGAAGGGCAGGACACTAGTCAGCATGAGGCTAAGACTATTTTTATTTTACTTTACACACGGTACACATCCACCACTTTTAATAAAGTGATCAAAACTAGGCTACACTACACATTAGTAAATTAACCGTTCTCTCATAAAATTTAAAAGCTGCGATCGAAACACAGAACATCACACAAATATATAAAAGAACATTTTGATAAATAAACCTAAA
This sequence comes from Pseudorasbora parva, assembly GCF_024679245.1. NCBI lineage: Eukaryota > Metazoa > Chordata > Actinopteri > Cypriniformes > Gobionidae > Pseudorasbora > Pseudorasbora parva. The sequence continues at coordinate 9,213,644 of NC_090190.1, forward strand.
AGAAATACCTGCCTAGAGAGGAAAAGAACACTTTGAGTGCGTTTATATGCATGTTCTTAAGCCGATTGTGCCTAAAGGGGGTCGCACACCGGACTGAAGCTCAGCGCCGTGTCTCGGGTATCTCACACCAGGCAGACGTGAACATTATATACGCGCCGCGTGCAAGCTCAATTTCGACTGCTACCAGAAGAGCTGCACGATGAGTGTATCTTGTAGCACAGGGTGAAATCAGTATGTACATTCACGATTTGAGGGAAATATACATGTAATCACCGCGGACAGCGGTGTGCCGCTGTCGGTGTGTGTTCGAATTCGGGGCACGGCGCATCCAGTGTGAAGCTCAGTGCCCTTAAAGGGACAATCGCTCAGCGCGGCGACACGTCTTTATAACACTAATATTGAGCACCCCCATATTGCCAAAATGGTATGATCCTCGTTTCATAACACCCGCGAAGATTCGACCATGAGATCAGTGGTCGATTCCGGTCCTGCATATCGATGCATCGAATCTTCGACTATTAGGGGTCACCCCTAGACCAAACAAAGGCTAACTCCTCCACACACACACCATATGTTTTGCCCACTTTACTTAGTCTTTGCTTTCAGGATGTGAAGAGACTTTCAACCAGCATAATAATAAAAAATAAAAAAAACTCAAACAGAATGCCTACCCTGCCTTTAAGCAGCTTGCAGGTCCATTTAAGGTTCATTTGGGAAAATATCAACTTGAGCCAGTTATTAAGCTTAAAATAATTAAAAACCAAAACCCCAAAAACATGTTTTCTGCTATAATTTAAGAGGTTCTATAGAGGCCATTGATCTAGATGTGCTGAAACTCTTGAGGGGCCACTTCATGCAGAGGCGGGAACTGCAGAGAGAGTTTTGCTATCCACTCTCAGTCTGAACATCCACCTCCTCCTATATCGATTGGTTTTAGAGACAAGAGCTCAGGATCCCTGAGGTCCCCATCCACTCAAGACTATCTGTCATGACCACAGGTGGCTGTAAGATGTGCTTGTTTTCCTGCTCTTGTTGAATATCTGTCATATCCTCTGATCAGATTGCACAGGTGTTGGTTTGGATCGCAGAGGACAGGCCTGTGACAGATTTAAACTGCAGCATTGCCCATGATAAGAAGCAATAGCCTCTTGAAAGCCAGATTATAAACATCTGCTAAAGTTTTCCTGCAGGGGCCATTGAATTTTATGCCCTCTGATTTGTCTTCTCCTGTGTCATTTCGAAAACTGTTAGAAAGGGAGGAAAGGATATGATGAGCATTGCTTTCCATCTTGTGCCGATTGGATGAATTGAATGCAATCCTTATCTTACACTTGTCTCATATCTGAAGCCCTTGGAAATAATTCCGTTTTTTATCTACCGAGTGGCACTCTTAGTACTGATTCTCTTCTCTCTTTTTTGTGCTCTTTGAACACCTGTGCCTTTTCTTTAAATATCATTGCATGAGACCGAAAGGATGTCAGGCACCTCTGTCATGTATTTAGATCTGTGTTTACGCTCTTTTGTCATCACCTTCAGAAATCATAATAAATGGCTGTTCTACTCAAACTTGTTCTTTTTTAGTGGTCAACAGGAAACACAGATCACCTCTGGACATGCAGCTGCTTCCGCTTGACCCGGTCTTGAACAGGCAGCAGTCTGTATGGGACGCAGGCACAGAGGTGATCTGTGTTCTTGCACATTTCGCAACACTTTGAAAGTAAAATGTTTAGTGAGTGGTGTTTAAAGACAGACGGACGTGAATCTACCAATATTTTTTACATTGGTTGTTGTAAGCATTGCAGCAAGTCAGAAATGAAATATTCGGTGCGTACCATCTACACTAAAAAAATAACATATCCCCTTAAACCTACCCCAAACCTAACCAACACTTGTTGATGTTTTACTGCCACTAGTGGTGATTTCATCTAGAAAATGCTATGAGTTGTATGTACTGAATAGGTATGTTACAGTTTTGCAATAATGTAGGTAGAGGCAAGTTTTTTTAGTGAGTCTATGTTGAACTAAATGGTTTCGATGCATATAATTCTAAAAGTACATGTTTTGATTTCCCTATTTAAATTTTATTCCATTTGTCCTTTAATATTATGGTTTGAGCAACTTCTGCTTAGTGGACTACGTAATCAGTAATGCAATTACTGTTCAGAGACAGTAATTAGTAAAGTAAACCCACTACAATTTAGAAATGTAGGCGGCAGTAATGCAGCCACAAAAATATTATAAATGATTACACAGTACTCTGGAATTAGCCTGACAAGCCAGACCCACATCAAGATGTTTGGTCTGGAAACTCACCATTGACAGGGCTCAATCCGAGGGGCGGGATAAACGGTTGTCTTTCAAACTCCCTCTGCACGCGATAGGATAGCGCTACCACCAACCAGAGCAAGGAATGTGAAACAGAGCATGTTGATAGATTAAACATTCGCCATATCCGGTCGGCTAAACTCTGAACAAATCTTCCCTTTTTAAGAATGACTTCAGTGTCGTTCTTTCCAAGTCGTGGTCAAAGCTGATTTGAAAGACCACCGTTCGCCAGTTTCTGTGTTTACTAGAAGCACGCAAACGCAACTCGGCCATCGTCATTATGGCCCCGCCCACCGACTCTATACACAATGTGATTGGCCCGGCAAGAGTTTGGCGATTACAGCTCAGATGGGTATTGAGAGTTGCTAGACGACACTCGCAGGCAGATTAGATTTTCTGCCCCTAGGGTGTGTCTAGATTTCTAGGCCACTCTGGAATATGTAATTTACTCAAATATTCATCCATATCTATCTATCTATCTATCTATCTATCTATCTATCTATCTATCTATCTATCTATCTGTCTGTCTGTCTGTCTGTCTGTCTGTCTGTCCGTCCGTCCGTCCGTCCGTCCGTCCGTCCGTCCGTCCGTCCGTCCGTCCGTCCGTCCGTCCGTCCGTCCGTCCGTCCGTCCGTCCGTCCGTCCGTCCGTCCGTCCTTCCTTCCTTCCTTCCTTCCTTCCTTCCTTCCTTCCTTCCTTCCTTCCTTCCTTCCTTCCTTCCTTCCTTCCTTCTATCCAATCAATCAATCAATCAATCAATCAATCAATGATCCATCAATAAAATAAAATAAAATAAAATAAAATAAAATAAAATAAAATAAAATAAAATAAAATAAAATAAAATAAAATAAAATAAAATCCATCCAATTTTTATATTTTCCCTTTGTGAAGGAACTCAGGTCCAAAGTAGTTTTGCGGTAAGATCAAGAAATGGTTTAGATTAAAAAACATGTATCTTACTCTCTCTTTCACATCCCCTATTCCATCTCCTTTCCTTGCCTCTTTTTTTGGGCTCTAAGCCCCAGATGATTGATAAGTCTCTTTTTATCTTGTATCTAAAGTGATGGACAAGCTCAATGTTAATGCCCCGTGAATGTCCAGACGTTTGGCCTAGCAGGACCCTGCTGTGTCATGTCTTATTAATATCCCCTTTTCTGTCATGGCCTTTGTACACAGATTAGAAAGTAATTAACCTTTAAAATCAGCTGCTGGTCCAACATTAACTATTTACATGCTTGTGGTTCTTACAAGCTGTAGCTCTCTCTTAGCAATTTCTTCGTGTCTTCTCTGCATCCTGCTTCTAAGCCCTTTCCTTCTGTTCATCTATTCACTTTTTTAGTTGAAGGACAATTGCGTGAGTAAATCAAATACAGAGTATCTCTCCATGCACATCAAACTACCAAGTATTTTAAAACCATTACCTATAATGCCATGTAGTGTACCATATATGTATACCTTTCTTAAACCAATAAAGTTATTTTTCCACTATTATTTAGTTTCAGATCCATGATGCTCAGTTATTCTACTTTGAGAAACATTTAATTTCAACCTGTATCGACACAGGAGTGTTTTGAGTGTTTTGATGGATTGCTTCTTTCTCCTCTGCTTGGTCCCCAACATCCTAAAAATGACCTTTCGGCACACCAAGGATAATCGTGTTTGCCTTTCACACCCAGGTGCTGCAGAGAAGCATGTTATTATCACTTTTATGACATTTGTAATGGACATGTAGATCACTGTCCAACACACTTACGCCTGCATTGCATTTATAGACACCAGGCATCCCAGAAAACGCTGTTCAGGTGAGTTATGTTTTTTGCAGCCAAACTAATCAAATCCTGCCCTCATGCTAACACAGACCCAGATAAGAGGACATCAGTATGGAAATAAGCAGAACACACTTTGGCGCATCATGCTAGAAGAGTCGATGCAGGTACTGTACTTGCAAGCACATCTGGTCTTCTGTGTGTCTGAGAGCCTCCATCATGTTTCATTCATAGCCTGAAGAGAGGCCCCTTACAACGCAGGGAAAAAAAATCAGAAAAGATCATGAGAAATATACGGGAAAGCAGCAGTAAATGGACAATGGATATACAACATCTATGCTGACTTTATTGACCAGATACCTTAATAGACATGATGTTACAGAAATACTGAATTCAGATGACCATTAATGCCCCCTTACCTCTGTATACAGCTTCATAACTGAACTCTTTTTGTGATAGATTACCATTGCTAATGGAAATATTTTTTTTGTTTTAGTTATTGTCTTTTAATGAAAATATTGTTTAAGGGGCACCCCATTTTAAAGGATGTAATATAAGTCTTAGGTATCCCCAGAATGTGTCTGTGAAGTTTCAGCTCAAAATACCCCACAGATCATTATTATACCATGTTGTTAATGCCAATTTTTGAGTGTGTATCTTTAAATGCAAATGAGCTGCTACTTCCTGCTTTCCAGAAGAGGGAGGATCATTAAAAGCTTGTATCTCAGATACTCAGATACCAAAAAACTAAAATGTCTGTTTGGTTTTGATTATCATCTCTGTCACAGTCACGCTCACGTGACATTGCAGTTCTTCATAGTCATGAAAGTGTATTTTGTACCTGCGTGTAATCTGTTATCTGTCAAGTATCTGTCTAAACTTCTGATATTTGGTTTTCTGAGCACACACATCCGAAGCACGCGCACAGAAAGCTGGATGTCAGATGCAGCATCCCGATAATATTAAATTAACGATCTTCCGCATCTTATTGCACTTAAATTGTTAAATACAAACAAGATTGTGTCAAAAACACAAAAAGTTAAGACATTGTATATATATATATATATATATATATATATATATATATATATATATATATATATATATTAGATATGTGTATTAAAGTGAAAGCAGTGTGATATACAGTACTTCTGACTATATGTGCTGTTAATATGAATCAAAGAACAACAGAAAAACAGAAAATCACTCACTGCTCTTGACTGAATAGCTTTGGTAGCTTTAATTAGTATACATTTCCGTAAAACTTTAGTTTAGGAACACATATTCATTATTAACTATGCCTTTTGCCTCAATGAACTCTGCTTATAAATAGTTAGTGCGGTAGTTTTAGAGTTTAAGTTTAGGTATTGGGTATAGGGTAAGATCAAGGGATTTAGAATAAGGTCAGGCAGAGTACGGCATTACTATGTGCTTTATAAGTATTAATAAACAGCTAATATCCTAGTAAAATGCATGCTATAAGTTAATAGTGAGAACTGAACTCTAAACTAAAGTTTTATCTACATGTCTTACTTGAGTGCTGCAGTCAAATACATTCAAATATATTATATTATGTTTCACAGAGGAAAGATCCAGCAATCAAAGCTCAAGGGAATCTCAGCCAAAGACTAACGGAGAGTTTGAGACTCTCCTCTGAATTGCTCTTCCTGGCCAGCATCATTACAAATAACCTGCAGTCTGACCTTCAACATGCAATCTATTAATTACACACTCGCTTAGTGATGTTCATCAGCTTCACTTTGCACAGAGCCTTATTTCTTAATTAGAATAATAAGGTAATTAATAACAACACTAGTAAGGTCACCAACTTCCGTCATCAGATGGCCACTGAATGAATGGGAAGTCAACATAAAATAATTACAAGCAATAATTTGTCTCTCATTTCTGACCCGCCCCACCCTCTCTAGCATCAGCACCCCTCACCTCACCGGTCCTGAATGACATAATGTCCTTGCTGGGTAATTACATCAGGTTCAGCGGTGTGGGATCATAAAACTTAAAGTAGTCTAATACCTGGAAATTGGCTTTCAGGTGTGCCGTGCGTCTTGCTGTCATGTCTGACAGCGATTCGCCAAGGCACTCTCGGCCAGGGGCTCATAAATACCGCTATCATGCAAAACAAATAGAAGCTGAAAACAAATAGCACTAAATCAGCGGCCTTACTAATATGACGGTCTGTTATTTACCAGGCTGTGTGGTCATGCTGATAATGCTGCCTTTATTGTCGATATAAAACCAGTCCTCTCGCCTATGCAAACTGTTCAGGGTGCCGCCTTCATCTGCGAAACAATGACAAAAAAAACTATGGCGATCCTCACTGGGTTTCAGGGTAAAATCAATAACTGTCCAAATTATCTCTGTGCTCTAAGCAGGCAATCACCGCTGAGCCCCTCCCTCCATTCTACATCAATCCACTCTCTCCCGCGTAATCAATGACCCGTCTCGCCCTTTTCAGTCCAGGGGTGATGCTTGAATTATGAGTATATGGATTAATTCATTTCTATACATAAGCATTGTGATTTCACAGCGGATGGAACCAATATTTAACAAGGCGTATGGATGAAGGGAAGCACTTCGTTATGGCTGTTAAACTTCTTGTAAAGTTTTCCATTATCTGCCAAAACCAGTGGAGATTAAAGGCTATTAAAATGTTATCGTATGGCACCATAATCCCTCTGGCAGTGTTTCCGTGTTTTTTTTTTTTTTTTTTTTTTTTCTTCTTCTTATCAAGTGATGGTTTTATTTCACTGAATATGCTAGTTTTCCGCCTATTAAAGAGTTGCATGTTCTTATACGTCGGCACAGATCGATACTTTTTATAGAGACATTTCATGGCTTACCTGCATGAAATAAGCTGTATCTAATTGCATGCCGTACATTGTAAAAAATAAAAACGAAAAATGTACTGGTAATTTTTTGCCAGTACATTATTCTTTAATTTTACGTGCCCGATCTCACAAAAATGCGTATGAATAGTACGAGTGTGCAATCTCGTGGAATGTATATGGCAAAATGAGTTTTGGCGTGCATATGGAACGCTGTTTTTCGTGTGCATATGATACGCACTTTATTGTGTATTATAAATACGAACCCCCCACCTCACCACCCTAATCCTACCCAAGAGCTTGTCGTATGCACACCATAAAGTGTGTATCATATGCACGTGAAAAACTGTGTAGCATTTACACGCCAAAATTAGTTTTTGCTTATCCATTCTACAAGATTTCACACTCGTACTATTGATACGCATTACCATGAGATCGTGTTGAATTTTACGGAAATTTCCATTAACCCTTAAAACACAAACTAATGCAATGTGTAATTCAAAATACAGGTAAAACACCTGTAAAAAAAAAAACAATAAGGAAAATTATTTATATTTATACAGTACATTGCGCCCTATTTTTACAGACGTTTTCTACAGTGTAATTGTTATCATATTTTATTAGATTACACAATCTATCTATTAGATTACACATGATCTAAACACTTTGAAATGTATTTATCAACATAGACTTAAACATAAGGGGGAACAAAGTAAATTTACACCTGAATAAGTTGGCAAAATTCAAAATGTTGTTGTGAGTCAGTTACATTATTTTTTTAAGTTAAGAAATTTAAGTAAGCAGAACTTTCTGATTTTTATTTGTAATCATACATTTTAATTATTCTGAATTTCATATATTTTAAGTAGGCTAATTCATACGTTTAACTTAAAATTATCAACTTTAAGTAATTATATATATAATTTACTCTCCTTTTTAAGTGTCATGGCAAAACATGCTGGGAAATATATATCCCAGCCCAGTCTCAGATACATTTAAGTTTGTATAAATGAAAAGAAAAAAGTTGATAAAACTTAAAACAATGAAATAATTCAGATTACTTTAAATGTGCCAGTTTGTTGAACAAAAGGGGGGAAAAAACGTTCATAAAAGTTAATTTGATTAAACTATTTTGTTTAATTTGATTTGGCTCTTACCGATTAATTATTTTAAGTGTTATGGTTTACAGTATTAGGACACTTGACCATTACACAAACATCGGACTAATGACATTGCATTCTAAACACATGGACATTATGGAGTTGGTCACCCCCATTTTCAGCTATAACAGCTTCCACTGGAGTTTTTTGCCCTGGAATTTTTGCTCATTCATCCAGCAGAGCGTTTGTGAGGTCAGGCACTGATGCTGAACGAGAGGGCCTGGCTCGCAGTCTCCATTCCATCCAAAAAGTGTCCGATGGGGTTGAGGTCAGGACTCAGTATACAATATAAAATACAATAGGTGCAATATACAATTATATAATAATTTTTCCAGTCGTCAGTGTCACATGATCCTTTGGAAATCATTCTAAAAAATGTGGTGTTGCTCAAAATACATTTCTTATGATCATTATTACAGTTGAAAGCAGTTGTGCTGCTTAATATTACTGTGTGAAACCAAGGTATGTTTTCTTTCTGGATTTTTTTTAAGGAATAGTGAGTTTAAAAAAAACGTCTCAGGTTACGTATGTAACCCTAGTTCCCTGAGGGAACGAGACGCTGCGTCGAAACGCTGTGAGAACGCCTCTGCGTTAATGCGTCGTGAAGCGCCTGTAGAACCATTCCATCGGAAAAAAGATCGATCGTCGGCGTGATGACGTCATCGACCGGAAGCTATAAAACGTCCGTGAAAACAAACAGGAACTAACTTCTGATAAAGCCTGAAGTAAGTGATCACGGACACGCCGGGAGTATGGCAGAGCGACGCAGCGTCTCGTTCCCTCAGGGAACTAGGGTTACATACGTAACCTGAGACGTTCCCTTTCGGGGAACTCGAGCTGCGTCGAAACGCTGTGAGAACGCTTATACCCACATCGCCATAGGACCAAGTGTCTCGTATGTGTGAAACCGAAGCGCACACGGTTACGAGAGAACCTGTGCCCCTACTGTAGATGCCAGGTCTAGCTCGTAGAACCTGACGAAGGTAGAAGGAGACGACCATCCGGCCGCGTTACATATATCATGGAGGGAAGCCCCCGACAAAAGTGCTTTAGAAGCAGCCATACCCCTGGTAGAATGTGCCCGGACAGCCAAAGGAGATGGCTGCCCGGCAGCTTCATAAGCAAGTGAAATGGCCTCGGCCACCCACTTGCTCATCCTCTGCTTGGATACAGGAGCCCCCTTCTTAGGGGGTCCGAAGCAAACAAACAATTGTTCAGTTTTTCTCCACAGGGCAGCTCTGTGGACATAAGTATCCAGTGCCCTCACCGGACACAGCAGATTTAATCTTTCCTGGTCTGACGTCAAGAATGGAGGAGGACAGAAGGCTTGTAGAGTGATGGGGCCCCGTGGGCTCGTAGGAACCTTGGGGACATAACCCGGCCTGGGATGCAGAAATGCTTTCACCATCCCAGGCGCGAACTCTAGACATGAGGGCCCTACTGACAGGGACTGAATATCTCCTATCCTTTTAAGGGATGAAATGGCCAAAAGGAAAATAGTTTTCAGGGTGAGGAACTTATCCGAAACCTCCTCCAAAGGTTCGAACGGAGGTCCGGACAAGCCCCTCAAAACAATGGCCAAGTCCCATGCCGGGACCCTCGAGTGCATAACTGGCCTCAACCTTAATGTGCCACGAAGGAAGCGTGTAATTAGAGGGTGTCTTCCCAAAGACACTCCACTGCAAGGGACGTGGACAGCGCCCAAGGCCGCCACGTACACCTTAAGTGTGGAGGGGGTCAACCCTGCAGAGAACCTTTCCTGCAGGAACTCCAGCACTGTACCAACCGGGCAGTTAACTGGATCCCACTGGCGTTCTCTGCACCAAGCTGAGAAAAGTCTCCATTTCAAAGCGTACAGCTTCCTCGTGGACGGAGCTCTGGAGTGTAGGATGGTCTCTACGACCTCGGCCGAGAGACCCTCCTCTATGAGCCTAGCCCCCTCAGAGGCCAGGCCCACAGTTTCCACATCTCCGGGCGTGGGTGCAGGAATCTCCCGCCCGCCTGAGAGAGTAGATCCCTCCTGGTCGGAATCTCCATCGGAGAGCCTTCCAGGAGAGATATCAGGTCCGAAAACCACACTCGGGTCGGCCAGTTCGGGGCCACTAGGAGTACCTGGGCCCCGTCCCGGCGTACCCTCTCCAGAACTCCTGGAAGCAGAACAATCGGGGGGAAGGCGTACAGAGGCAGCCTCGGCCACTCCTGTACCATGGCATCCAGCCCCAGCGGAGCCGGGTGGGTCAGAGAAAACCACCGCGGGCAGTGAGAGTTCTCCGCCGAAGCGAACAGGTCTATCTCTGCTTTCCCATAAACCTTCCATAGGAGCTCCACCACCTCTGGGTGGAGTCTCCATTCCCCGGGCCTCGGCCCCTGTCTCGACAGGTTGTCTGCTTCCTGGTTTAGGGCCCCCGGGATATATACTGCCTTGATTGACAGCAATTTCCCTTGGGCCCACAGGAGGATCCGATGTGCCAATTTGTCCAACGGACGAGACCTCAGACCCCCCTGGTGATTTATATAGGCCACCACGGACGTGTTGTCTGTTCTGACTAGTACGTGGTGGCCCCTGAGGTCGGGCAGGAACTGTTTCAATGCAAGAAACACTGCGAGCATCTCTAGCCGATTTATGTGCCAGTGCCGCTGATGTTCCTGCCATAGACCCTGGGATGAGCGACCACTCATGGTCGCCCCCCAGCCCGTGAGGGAGGCGTCTGTCGTTAGCGTTACGCGACGAACATGAGCCCCCAACACGGGACCCTGAGATAAAAACCCCGGGTTTTTCCACATGACCAGAGCACGTAGGCATCGCCGCGTGACTTTGATCGTGCGGAGCGGATTTCCCCTCGGGGAGAACCCTTGTGTTTTGAGCCACCACTGCAGTGGCCTCATGTACAGTAGGCCAAGAGGTATCACGTTGGACGCTGCTGCCATGAGACCTAACAGTTTCTGGAACTGTTTCACAGTGACGGCTCGGCCTAGCTTCTGTTCTTTGGCGGCTGCCAGGATCGACGCTATGCGTGTTGGCGATAATTGCGCCCGCATAATTATCGAGTCCCAGTTCACACCTAGAAAAGTGGTTCTCTGAGCCGGAGAAAGCACACTCTTCTTGGCGTTCAGCCTCAACCCCAGCTTCGACATATGGGCGAGAACAGCATCTCGATGCTGAACCGCCATCTGCTCTGTATTCGCTAGAATCAGCCAGTCGTCGATGTAGTTCAGTATGCGGATGCCCTGAAGACGCAGCGGCGCCAGAGCTGCATCCACACACTTGGTGAACGTGCGGGGTGACAGTGCTAGACCGAAGGGAAGTACACGATATTGGTATGCCTCTCCCCCGAAGGCAAACCTCAGGAACTTCCTGTGATGTGGACGGATGGAGACATGAAAATACGCATCTTTGAGGTCTATGGTGACAAACCAATCCTCCGATCTGACCTGCGCTACAATCTGTCTGAGTGTAAGCATCTTGAATTTGAGCTTGGCCACCGAGCGATTCAATAGCCGCAGATCTAATATCGGGCGTAAGCCCCCATCCTTCTTCGGCACGATGAAGTAACGGCTGTAAAAGCCAGACTCCCTGCTGGGAGGGGAAACCCTCTCTATAGCCCCTTTTTGCAGGAGTGTCTCTACTTCCTGTGCCATTACCAGAGCCTGCTCCGGGCCCACCACTGTAGGTAGGACACCGCAGAAAGGAGGTGGCCGACTTCTGAATTGAATGGCATACCCCTTTTCTACTATCTGCAGGACCCACTGAGATATATTTGATAGACGTTTCCATTCGTCTAGAAAATCTACTAAGGGAACCAGCCTCTCGAGGCTGGCCTCTGGTGTATTTTGAGCAACAAGCACAGTGCCCTGAAGCGGCGGACCGGCAGGGAACAACTGACTTGACTGCTCGGGGACCCCCCGAAGGGGGTGCGGACCACCCTCGGGTGGCCCGCGGAGACCGACTGCGCCCCGGCATTGCGGCAGGGTTGGCAGCGCGGCCCCCCGAGGGTGCCGTAGGGAAACGGGTACCGTAGGCAGGGGTAAGCACCGTTTCCCCACGGGGGGAACCACCCTCAGCGTCCTGACGCTTCTGGCGTCAGGAACGCTTCGACGAAGCCTTCTTGGCGATCAGGACTGTCCGCAGATCAGCCCTGCCCCTCGAAGGCTTCGTCTGAGAGCGCCGCCCCTGGTCCCCGCGCTGAGGGGGAGCCCGAGCGGCGACGCTCTGCTTTTGTTGTGCCCTGTGAGCTGAGCTCGTACTCGGCTTGGGCTGCCTGATGTCAGCGGCAGCCCCAGGGACCTGGACTCGGAGAGGGAGAAACTGCTTCAGCGCCGCAGCTTGTTTCTTTGACTCCTGGAACCTCTCGGCGACAGTGTGTACTGCGTCACCGAAGAGGCCACCAGGAGACAGCGGCGCGTCGAGCAGAAAGCTCTTCTCCCTCTCTTTGATTTCGGTGGGGTTGAGCCATAAATGTCTCTCCGTAGCCACCAATGCTGCCATCGAGCGGCCAACACATCTGGCCGTCTCTTTGGTGGCCCGGAGAGTTATATCAGCTGCTGTTCTAAGCTCATTTATGACATCACCCCCCACTTCATCGCGTCCATCTAGGTCCCTAAGCAGGTCAGCCTGATAAGCCTGCATAATTGCCATGGTGTGAAGGCATGCAGCAGCCTGACCTGCCGCCGAGTACGCTTTGCCCACCAGCGCCGACGTTGTTTTCAATGGTCTGGTGGGCAAAGTCGGGGCCTTTAGGGACGATGCCGAGGAAGGCGAGAGATGGCTCGCAAGCGTCTCTTCTACCTTTGGCATCGCCCCATAACCGTAGTGTTTCAGCCCAATGATGTTACTATAGACCGTAGTCTGAGGGCTGAACACACGGTAAGATGCCGGTCTCCTCCATGATGTTGCCACCTCGGTGTGCAAATCATGAAAGAATGGCAGGCCCCGCCGCTGAGGTTCTGAAGCGCGAGCGGGCAGGAATCTTTCGTCTAATTTACTAGAACGTCTTTTTCCTGCCTCAGATCTTTCTACGGGCCAGTCGATGTTTAATCTGGCCACGGCTCGCGTTAGAACCTCAACGAGCTCATCACTCGCAGGGGACTGAAGTGGCGAATCTTCAGTCGCGATGCTCTCAACGTCCACCTCCTCGGAGCTGGATAGTTGGAGCACCGGCGGCTCTCTCGGGGGGGAAGAAACCGCAATGCGTGCTTCCAAGCCCCGAGAAGAACCGCTGGATGGAGCGGGTGAGGGCAGAGATAAGGCAGCGCCCGTCTCAAACCCCTCCGCAACATCCAATTGTGAACCCCACGACTGCAGCCTCCGCTCTGCCTCGGCAGCAGCGGGACCAGAGCCGCGGGGAACACGAGCCGAGGCACCCTCCTCGAAGAGTGCCCGGCGGGAGCGCAGCGTTCTCAGTGGCATACGCTCACAGTGCTCGCAAGCAGCCCCCTCGAGGGCTGCCTGGGCATGCTGCGCTCCCAAGCAGGCAACACAAAGAGAGTGTGTATCCCCACTCGTGATGTAGCGTGGGCAGGGATGAACACACCTCTTAAAGTTACTGCTTTCGCTCGCCATTTCTCTATCTATTTTATTTTCTCTTTTTTGTGAAATATATATGGAATATTTAACAAAGGGTGGAAAAACTCTTTCAATAGACAGACAAAAACACCAAATAGACAGACAGGTTCACACAGATCGCTTACTGAAGGCACAGAAGCTAGTTCCTGTTTGTTTTCACGGACGTTTTATAGCTTCCGGTCGATGACGTCATCACGCCGACGATCGATCTTTTTTCCGATGGAATGGTTCTACAGGCGCTTCACGACGCATTAACGCAGAGGCGTTCTCACAGCGTTTCGACGCAGCTCGAGTTCCCCGAAAGGGAACTGCATTATTTAAAATATAAATATTTTACAATATCATAAAAGTCACAATTGAATGCATCCTTGCTGAATAAAAGCTTCAATTAAAAAATATATTTTGTGTATTTATAAAATATAATTCACACGAGAGTATACATAATTTGGACAATTTATGCCACTCAATACTTGAAAAACCCGCTGTGTATATAAAACAGCTTCTTTTAGTGATGTGATGTGGATTCTAGATGTTTAACCAGGCTGAACGCTGGAATCCTGGTTCATTTTTTTTTTCCAATAACAATACTCTGATCACCAGAAAACAGTTGTATTTTGCATTTTAAATAATGCATTTGTATTTTGTATTTTGCATCCTCATTTTATCAGCAGATGAGGATGAAAGTAGAATTGTAGTTGTGTGGAAACAGACAGGGAGTAGTTTCTTCTTCTGTTTGATGGACTGTCTCACTCACAGAGAGGTTTGTTAATCTTAAGGAGAACCGGCCTGACTTGTCTTTCCGGCCATCCGGTACAACTCTGAGGCAAATTGAGTTAACAGAATCAATAGAGCACTTCGGAAAAAGGGACATCTGATGTGGTTATGGTGTCTAGTTCAGATGCAAATAGAGGTTGAGATTCCTTGGAAGGCATCAGCGAGAAGTGTATATTGTTCTGACTTATATTATTGGGTCACAAGCCAAAATAAAAGGGGAAAGAGTTCTAGTTCTCAAACTCTCTTAATGCCCTTAGGCTCTGTGTCTCATAGAGAGAGGGAGAGAGAGAGAGAGAGAGAGAGAGAGAGAGAGAGAGAGAGAGAGAGAGAGAGAGAGAGAGAGAGAGAGAGAGAGAGAGAGAGAGAGAGAGAAAGAGGTAGAATGCCTACTCTCTCTCTCTCTCTCTCTCTCTCTCTCTCTCTCTCTCTCTCTCTCTCTCTCTCTCTCTCTCTCTCTCTCTCTCTCTCTCTCTCTCTCTCTCTCTCTCTCTCTCTCCATTATTTATTTACTTCTCCTAGACATCGGTTCATGGCAGCAGTCTACAATTACAGTGACACTCTCTGCCACCAGCAAACTCAAAGCTTTTCTAGTATTAGTTCTTAGACTGAGTTATCGATAGTGTTATTTGGGTCGTTCTCTCAAACACACACACACACACACACACACACACACACACACACACACACACAGACACACAAACATACACACACACACACACACACACACACACACACACACGGCAGATACAGGTAACATTCAATGTCAAGGTTGCTGCTTTCAGTTGTCTACTTCACAGGCTGTTGAGCTGATGATGCACAGGGCATTATGGGAAATCCTGTCACAGAGCATTGCTTGGAGCGAGTAGAGTGAGCACTTTTTCACAGAACTTGTAAACACATATAAAGAGACAACAACAACAAAAATGTTATATATATATATATATATATATATATATATATATATAAAAATCAACATTTGATTTTTCAAATTTACCAATTTAAAATGAAATACAAAATATTGACAACAAACAAAAAATGTAATCTAAATGAACTATTTTGAGTATTTGAAAATATTCTGTATTTAATGACTCAACCTGACTACATTAGCTTTCACTTATTTTAACCTTAAACTATTCAGTTAAAAAAGCCCTGAAAGTAACAATTATTAGGTAGCTATCATTTTATGTTGTAAGTTATGCAGCCTTTCAATATATTACCCCAAAGGTCACTATGTTTATCTTTTATGTAGAAACAAATTTTAGCCGGAAGATGCGGTGTATATTTTAATTTTCATCCTGTGTTTAATCTTTTGCTATGTTTAATATTCACTCATGCCTGTGATGTCCACTGGGAGACAGGTGTCATGTTGAAGGTGTTAGCCAGAGCAGAATGTAATATGTTCCTGTTCTATATGTAATTTTAATGCAGCAAATCGTTTTTTTTTTTTTGTTTTTTTTTTTTTTTAGCTTCCAGAGACATTCTTTGTGAGCCTCGGTGTGTCCTCATTATGTGGAAATCTTTTTAAACCTACATCAAGGTTATACTGCATATTAAGTATGGGTTGTTTATTTTATTGAGGCAGTGCACTTTCGCTAATATTTTTTGTTATTAACTTCAACATTAAATTTTTTAAAATATAATTTGTATTTTGTAACATTCTCGAATTTTTTAGACATTTCTTTCTATAAAAAAAAAAAAAAAAAAAAATGTTTTTAAATTCCTATACTTTTCATGGTCTTTGCATTTGGAGTGATGATTGTTCCACCCAAACCCAGCTGCCCTTATGGTCTGATTTAGTGAATATATTGTTTGCAAAGTGTATTATTAACAATATGTATACATAATGCACCTGTAATTGTTCCACCTGTTTGTGTTAATTCTGATAAATGCAATCTTTTACATGTTAATCCTTTAGTTTTTCATATTTAAAAATGTGTGTGTGCTGCTGGGCATCCCTGTGTGTGTGATAATCACTGTATGTGTGTTTTGCACCTGCCTAAAGGCACAAATTACTAGTGTGCTCTTTAAATAATACAAACAAATATTGTGCTATTGACTTTAAAACAGGCTTTTGTTGGTCAATGCAGCTGGTGCAGCTGTTTTCAATTGCCTCAAAATAACAATGCGCCTGAACACACCTCATTTTCAGACCAGCGAACAGATGCGCGTGAGTGCATTTGCTATTTAAACAGTGCGATGCTGGTGTAACCCCTCCTGTTCAAACTGCTCACTCCAAGCGGGACTTGAACCCGGGTCGGTCGGACACTCTAACAAGCAGGCTAAAGGCTGCAACCTATAACATCAGTCGCTAGAGCATCTCTTGAGGTCTGAGGAGTAGGTTTACTCCAACCTGATCTCACAGAATTTTGTGAAATGAACACGGACCCTTAACTCAAAATCATAAAAATTCTGAAAATTCTGTGATAGGTCCAGGGAAGTGATGCCTATGTAAGTCAAAGACAAGCAGCATCCGTGGTCCACTCACGGATTCCCAACACACATTTAATTCTTTGCTTTTGTAAAAGGAGACATGATTTTATGAATATTTACAGCCTAATTTTATATTTTGGAGGAACTAACTTAAGAACAGAGTTGATCTTAATGTTTTAGTCGTTGAAATGATGATCGCGCGGCGCACCCCTTTGTGAACAGAACACACATGCACTCATTCGTATTTCTCATTCAAATATATCACACAACTCTTTAGCATGGCGCAATCGGTCACGAGACACACGAGAGCCAATGGCATTTTACAATCAAAGTCCAATCTCGAAACACTTGGAATATTTGTACTTTCTGAATAAATTGTGCCTGCAGTCCTATCTGCCTGTTATATCCAGTGTTT
This sequence comes from Pseudorasbora parva, assembly GCF_024679245.1. Taxonomy (NCBI): domain Eukaryota; kingdom Metazoa; phylum Chordata; class Actinopteri; order Cypriniformes; family Gobionidae; genus Pseudorasbora; species Pseudorasbora parva. The sequence continues at coordinate 9,230,923 of NC_090190.1, forward strand.
TTTTTTTATTTATTTTTTTTTTATAATACACGAATGGGTTTAGGGAAGGGTTTGAGTTACGTGTTTAAAATGTGTCTGAATAAAAGTTATAATTGTAATTCCACAGATGCAGGTCATAATTTTTTAGCAGCTATGGGTTGAGTTGCTCTCATTTAGCATAGCTTTGGGACAGAAACTAGCCTGACCTGAATGAGTAGTGGAATTACAATCAAATGTTCTTGTCCATCAACACCTGATGTACATTTATGTGAAAAGAAGTCCCTGTTTTGTGGAAACCGTTAAAACAAAGACAACACATACTAGACAATTCAGCCTTTTCTTTTCTTTTCTTTTCTTTATTTTCTTTTCTTTTCACTATTTTTATTCTAGTTGGTGCCTTTTGCATGCACTGGTTAATTAAACTTTCCAAATTAAACCGATAATTACAGTACAGATATGTAAACGCACAAACAATAGCACACCCACATTAGTCCTGAGTAGATATTTAGCACTATGGTGTTTCTGAATTAAATTTATCTTGTGAAATATTTGCTAGTCAATATTATTTATAATCTTTAAAAAAATATATATTTAGAGACAATTTTAGGTTTTTTTTTTTCAGTGTAGATGTTGAAACAAATGATATATAGTAGATTTGTGTGCTTGTTTTTGTGAAATATCAGGACACAAATGTGTATAATGACATGGGTATGACACAATATGGAGAGGGTGTAATATGAGGACATTACCCATGTTCCCATTTTTTTTTTTTTTTTTTTTTGGAATGTTTCCTGTGATGGGTAGGTTTAGGGGTAGGTGCAGTGTAGGAGGATAGAAAATACGGTTTGTATGGTATATGTATGTGTGTGTGTGTGCGCGTGCGTGCGTGTGTGCGTGCATGCGCACAGTGACTACCAGCTGGCCTCTGTTTTACTGGACGTGCAAATGATAACTACATCCGGCTTAAACTAGCAAAAAACACTTGTGTGTCACCTGCCACTGCATTGTTCCTGGTGTATGATACGGCCCATTGTATTATTCACTCAACCAATTTACTTAACAACACTGGTTCATTCAGCAACTAAACCCTTGATTGGGTTCCTTGGAGACAACCCGTTATACAATTTTTATTTTTTATTTTTTTTGGAAGCCATTTTTAATGGAGGATTGAAATAGACAACGTAACTGGCAATACTGCTATACAGTGCCTTGCGAAAGTATTCAGCCCCCTCGAACTTTGCGACCTTTTGCCACATTTCAGACTTCAAACATAAAGATATAAAACTGTCATTTTTTGTGAAGAATCAACAACAAGTGGGATACAATCATGAAGTGGAATGACATTTATTGGATATTTCAAACTTTTTTAACAAATCAAAAACTGAAAAATTGGGCGTGCAAAATTATTCAGCCCCTTTACTTTTAGTGCAGCAAACTCTCTCCAGAAGTTCAGTGAGGATCTCTGAGTGATCCAATGTTGACCTAAATGACTAATGATGATAAGTAGAATCCACCTGTGTGTAATTAAATCTCTGTATAAATGCACCTGCACTGTGATAGTCTCAGAGGTCCGTTTAAAGCGGCAGGCAGGTCCGAGATACTGTTGTGGAGAAGTTTAAAGCCGGATTTTGGATACAAAAAGATTTCCCAAGCTTTAAACATCCCAAGGAGCACTGTGCAAGCGATAATATTGAAATGGAAGGAGTATCAGACCACTGCAAATCTACCAAGACCTGGCCGTCCCTCTAAACTGTCAGTTCATACAAGGAGAAGACTGATCAGAGATGCAGCCGAGAGGCCCATGATCACTCTGGATGAACTGCAGAGATCTACAGCTGAGGTGGGAGACTCTGTCCATAGGACAACAATCAGTCGTATACTGCACAAATCTGGCCTTTATGGAAGAGTGGCAAGAAGAAAGGCATTTCTTAAAGATTTCCATAAAAAGTGTTGTTTAAAGTTTGCCACAAGCCACCTGGGAGACACACCAAACATGTTTAAGAAGGTGCTCTGGTCAGATGAAACCAAGTCAAAGTCCAGACCTGAATCCAATCGAGAATCTGTGGAAAGAACTGAAAACTGCTGTTCACAAACGCTCTCCATCCAACCTCACTGAGCTCGAGCTGTAAGGAGGAATGGGCAAAAATTCCAGTCTCTCGATGTGCAAAACTGAAAGAGACAAAGTATTAACTTAAGGGGGCTGAATAATTTTACACGCCCCATTTTTCAGTTTTTTATTGGTTAAAATAGTTTGAAATATCCAATAAATTTCGTTCCACTTCATGATTGTGTCCCACTTGTTGTCGATTCTTCACAAAAAATTACAGTTTCGTATTATGTTTGAAGCCTGAAATGTGGTAAAAGGTCGCAAAGTTCAAGGGGGCAGAATACTTTCGCAAGGCACTGTATTTCCTGTCTGTTGAACTCTTGAATAAAAGTAATATCACATGCAGTAGTGCTGTTGTTGATTTAATTAAGACACGCACACTCTTTAATCATGTGATACTGCTTAATTATAGCCAAATATAATTATAATTATAGTTAGGCTCTGTAAAGGTTAAAAACGTGGCTATAGGGAATTGTAATCAAGTGGGTGATTCTGACCTTGTACATGGCTAAATTCACTATAGCACCGGAGTAACAGAATCTGTCGGCATGTTTCACGCTGATGTTGCATATGAGGACTCATAAACTCCATATCATCCCTCAGTGATTTGATCAGTTGTCTCACATTACATTGAGTAATCGCTCACCACTCAGCCCCTGGGACATTTGTCTCCTCCAATATGGGGTCATTATCTTCAGCTGCCATCTACATGGTTAAATTGCCTTCTTATCCACGCTACACCGACCTCACCCCAAGGTCAAGTGTTGCACTGTCAGGCCGATTAAAGACGGTTACACAGGAATTATCAGCCTCATCTTAAATGCGGCATCCAGCTCCTGAGAAACAAATAGAGTGAAATTGCATCAAGGGCTTGAATTATGAGCCAATAGCCATTGTAGGTGTGATGATCCTTCATGGATAATGATGTGCACGCTATGAAATCAGAAAATGAGAGCCTGAGGAAGCGCCGTAAAGTCTTCACAGGTGGGCTCAAAGCATCCTTATTTAGCTCTCTAGGAGTATCTCAGCATTGTTCCGTGAGTGCAATGGAGTCAGAATGTACAGAGTTCTCATTCAACTTCCTTATGAGCAGTGCCGGTGAAAACTGTCAGTGCTGTTGTGATTTGTGTGTGTGTGTGTGTGTGTGGTAGAGTGGTTGTTTTTGCTTTAAAATCATCTTTGAATAGCTCTTGAAATACAGCCTTTTCATTGTGCAGTGCAACACCAGATAACTCTTTATCTCCAGCTTGAATGGCTAATGTCCACTCTCACTCGTTCTCCCATCAAAGATTATATTTCCTCTCCGTAATCTTGGATACGGAATATGTAGAGTTGTTTTTAGAAAGTTGTGGTGTATAATGGGGAACCGGTTATGCAGTGAAGACAGTGAATTTGCCAAATGATAAACACTGACGAGTTCAAATTTGTACAGTTTCAATCAGGATACAATTATAGTCCATTCTATTAATATGCACGCTGGGTATTGCATTGCCACTGAGGCATTTCATTTTAATGTGTTTGGATCTTCATCATGTTTTAGTATTTGCATCAGCATCTAAAAATCTAACAACAACTGGTTAAAATATAGAATGGCTTTTGAATGTGACTTTCTCTTCATATTTTAACAATAAAAAAATGAAGTCTATCCGTACGATAATCACCTTATCACCTCAAACCTTCAAACTAGAAAATAAATTTAATTCATTTTAATTCTACATTCAAATTCTAATTTCAAATCTGAATCCTGTTTGCTCCCTCAACTCAAATTCAATTCAGTTAAGGAATTGTTTGGAATTTTTAAAATCCTTCTTAATTCAGTAATGAATGGTACACAACCATGACAACTAGTACTAAATCATAATTAATGGGAAAATAATCTCAGAACTGTATAATATTAGCGTGACAACCCAGACCCACATCAAGATGTTTGGTCTGGAAACTCACTATTGACAGGGCTCAATCCGAGGGGTGGGATAAACCAACACGATCTCATGGTCATGCGTATAAATAGTACATGTGAAATCTTGTAGAATGGATACACCAAAATGAGTTTTGGAGTGCAAATGCTACGCAGTTTTTTGCGTGCATATGATACGCACTTTATGGTGTGCATATGACACGCTCTTGGGTAGGTTTAGGGTGGTGGGGTGGGGGGTTCATATGTATAATACGCCATAAAGTGCATATCATATGCACGTGAAAAACTGCGTACCATATGCACGCCAAAACTCATTTTGGTGTATACATTCCACGAGATTGCACACTCGTACTATTTATACGCATTTTTTGTGAGATCGGGTTGGATAAACGGTTGTCTTTCAAACTCTCTCTGCACGCCGTGCATGCAATTGGATAGCGCTACAACCAACCAGAGCTAGTTGAAAGAGTAAACATTTGGCGTATGCGGTCGGCAAAACTCAGAACACATCTTCCCTTCTTAAGACTGACTTCAGTGCCATTTTTAGTTTTTTTTCTCAGAGAAAAGCTTAACACCAAGTCTTCCAGAGTCGCAGTCAAAGCCGTTTTGAAAGACCGCCGTTCGCCAGCTTCTGTGTTTACTAGAAGCATGCAAGCGCAACTCGGCCGTCATTATGTTAAGCCCCACCCACCGACTCTATACACGATGTGATTGGCCTGACCAGAGTTTGGCGTTTACAGCTCAGACGTGTATTGAGAGTTGCTAGACGACACTCGCGGCAGATTAGATTTGCTGCCGCTAGGGTGCGTCTAGATTTCTGGGCTAGTATAATATCATAAGACTTGCATGAAATATTAAATCTTCAAGGTTAAGCCAAGGGCAAGTTATGCTCTTTGGGCCAATAGATAAACAGAACTTATGAGTTTGGACTAAAGCCAGTTTTAAACACGCTCTCATGCTGATCCACAACGTTCTGTCCTTCTGAGATGGCTACTTACAAGAGTGGAAAATGAGAAGACATGTTGTAGTAGGTCTTTCTCAAACTAGTGGCAAGAATCTTGTCTCCTCGATTGAATGGGCATGCTTGCTGTTGCCTGCTTCAATCACAGTCTGCTGGGTTTTTTTATTTCATTATTTTTTCACAGCTTTTGACAGATTTATGCCTGAATATTTTAAATTGAAAAGCAGAGTCTGAGTCAAGCAATGACTCGATTTACTGTCCCAGGGACACCTCATGCACCTGACATCCCAGTCTGGCAGGCCGGCAGACTATTTCAGAGCTCAGAATGAGAGAGCGGGCAGAGATGAGTGGTAGTGTTGGATATTTGCCTTTATTTTCCACTCCAGCAAAGCGAACTCCTCGTAACCCTTTGTAATGAGGATGTGGGTCATCATTTTGGCCCTGTGAGTCATAAAAAACTTGACACTTACGGTATAGGCCTCCCAGCGATATGGCAGCTCACCTCGTGTCTATCCACGGCTGCCCTGTTCCAGAGGTGATGACAGAAATGCTGGTCCTGCAGCTTTTTTTATAACTTCACTTTCTCTATTACCCATTATCTGCCTTATGCCAGGCTGGGATTTTTTATCACACCAGTTGTTAGCTATTGTTATTCCACAGATGCAGGTCATAATTTTTTAGCAGCTATGGGTTGAGTTGCTCTCATTTAGCATAGCTTTGGGACAGAAACTAGCCTGACTTGAATGAGTAGTGGAATTACAATCAAATGTTCTTGTCCATCAACACCTGATGTACATTTATGTGAAAAGAAGTCCCTGTTTTGTGGAAACAGTTAAAACAAAGACAACACATACTAGACAATCCTTTTTTTTCTGTTCACTATTTTTATTCTAGTTGGTGCCTTTTGCATGCACTGGTTAATTAAACTTTCCAAATTAAACCGATAATTACAGTACAGATATGTAAACGCACAAACAATAGCACACCCACATTAGTCCTGAGTAGATATTTAGCACTATGGTGTTTCTGAATTAAATTTATCTTGTGAAATATTTGCACAGTGTGAAAATAAGCATTCCTTAAGAGACCTTTTTAGGTAATTTGTTTTCAGTGGACAGACATCGAAACAAATGATATATAGTAGATTTGTGTGCTTGTTTTTTGTGAAATATCAGGACACAGATGTGTATAATGACATGAGTACAACATAGGTATTACAAGGAGAGGGGGAAATGTGAGGACATTACCCATGTCCCCATTTTTAAAAATACTTATATATCATACAGGATGATTTTTTGTTTTGTTTTTTGTTTGTTTCTTTTTTTGAGAAAGTAAAAATGCAGAATGTTTCCTGTGATGGGTAGGTTTTGGGGCAGGGGCAATGTAAGGGGATAGAAAATACAGTTTGTACATATATATATATATATATATATATATATATATATATATATATATATATATATATATATATATATATATATATATATATATATATATATATATATATATATATATATATACACTCTAAAAAATACTGGGTTAAAAACAACCCAAGTTGGGTTGAAAATGCACTAACCCAACAATTGGGTTGTTTTAACCCAATGGCTGAGTTGTTTTAACCCAGCAATTGGGTTGTCTTAAGCAACATTTAATCCAACCGCTGGGTTAAAACAACTCAACCGTTGGGTAAAATCAACCCAATTGTTGGGTTAGTGCATTTTCAACCCAACTTCGGTTGTTTTTAACCCAGCATTTTTTAGAGTGTAATATATATATATATATATATATATATATATATATATATATATATATATATATATATATATATATATATATATATATATATCAACCCGATCACACACAAATGCGTATAAATAGTACGAGTGTGCAATGTCGTGGAATGTATATGCCAAAACTCATTTTGGCGTGCATATGATACGCTGTTTTTTGCGTGCATATGATACGCAATATGACACGGTCTCTTGGGTAGGTTTAGGGTAGTGGGGTGGGGGGTTAATAAAGTCCGTATCATATGCACGCAAAATACCGCGTATCATATGCACGCAAAAATGAATTTTGGCGTATACATTCCACGACATTGCACACTCGTACTATTTATACGCATTTTTGTGAGATCCGGGCTATATATATATATATATAGTACATTTCTTTAAAAAAAAAAATTAAACAACTTTCACAAATATCTTCGAAACCGTTAATCCAATCGAGACTAAACTACCACAAAAAAAATCGTAATCATAGTGGTTTGACTAATGGCCAAATGTCAAAATTTAGATAAGTGCAAATAAAGCAATCAAGTCAGGTGTGAGTTATTTTTTGTGCTCATAAATGCAAATGTCTATAACTCCCAAACAAAATGACATACTTTCACCAAATTTGACATGCTTATGTATGGGGGCACTCTGAGGACACACACACACACACGTTCGTTTTTGTGACATATGGGGACATTCCATAGGCGTAATGGTTTTTATACTGTACAAACCGTATTTTCTATCCCCTTACACTGCCCCTGGCCCTAAACCTACCCATCACAGGATACATTCTGCATTTTTACTTTCTAAAAAAAAAAGTATCTTGCATGATTAATAAGCATTTTGAAAAGTGAGGACATGGCTAATGTCCTCATATTTCACCCTCTCCTTGTAATACCTATTCATATGTGATTGGGCACAGTGAACTCATAATTTTCCCCGAAAGCTTGTCCGTGGTGGTGGTGCTATAATTGCACAAAACATTTAATTGTACTTGTATTTAATTGTCATGTATTTTTTTACCTTTTTGCTTAAAATTTTCTCCATATGTCTTTACTCATTTTTGCAGTTGGTCTGCTGCTAACTTCCTTGTTTTTTTTTATGTTGTTGGCTGTTGGCCCCGTTAATTGTTGCTTGCAGCTACTGCTGCTTTTGCATGTTCAATTACATACTTTTTTTTGTATGCTAAACATTTCCTATGCAACTCCATTTGGCCAGAACACCACAATGGCAAGATTGTAATTTGCGTATTTTGTAGTATGCAATAAGATCACATGCAATATTTATTGACTTCTTCACAGTGTAAATACTTAATTTGGTCTGTTTACTCAGGTGCTCCAACCTATTTATGCTGCATCTATGAGGAGCAAAAATGCTTTACAGACATGCACAACAGCACAGTCAAACTGTGAAAGGTTTTAAAATGTCCAATATATCCAGGTCCAATTATGTGCTCTGCGATCTGTGGTCAGAGGATCTTCCTAGACAATTGCCCAAATGATTCGCGTAAATTTCAGCAATTGCCAGTGAAGCATTCACTGTGTCAGCATGCTGCATGACTCTTCCCAAAACACATTTCAGGTGTCCAGATCTGTTAGAAGGTGACATTGTTTGTTTGTTACACTATGTGAAAAGTGTAGAATAGTATAAAAATATGCTTCGGGGCACAGTGTGTCCAAATCTGCAGATTTACAACTGTTAACTTTGGAGAGCGAAATGCATAAAAATGTTTGAGGATATGATTTCAGACATAATAATAAGCACTTTACAAATGTAATTGGCCTAAAGTGGGCACACTCAGACAAACAACAGAGGTACATTTTAATATTTCATTAGAACAGATGAATGGGAAATTGTTTAACGCTTTTGATGACTCCATTTGACCATGACATGTATTATTAACAATATAAAATATGTATATTTTATGATTACAGTAATAGTGCTTAGACCAGCTACCAAAGTGATTTAGTCCACTGTTCAAATGCATTTTCCTTGCTCTAATAATATGGATATATAACCATCATTTTGTCTAGTTATTGCTTTGTGAACTATTTATTGGAAAATGGAAAAGTTTGCCTTCAGCGTTCAGCATTATACCTCAATCCATTTTAAACAAATATAAATGCAAGATTCCTCCAGCCATGCTATCCATTTTTAAACACAAGTAGATGTCATTTGTGATCAAGGGGGGACTAAATGCATTGTGAGTCAATGATGAAAAGAGCAGATCTGGGCCTCAAAAAAAAAAAAAATACAGGATGAGAAAGAAAGACATAGCAGCGGATTACTTTTGTTTTTCCAATCATCCTTTCACAGCAAACAGTATTGATTCAGATTCTATGGCCCTCTCTGTCTTTCTAACCCTCCGTCTGTCCAACTCACTCTTCCTCTGCCCACCTGGCCCCAAGAGAAATGACTCCTCGGCGCTCTCTCTTAGTATTAAAGAACCGTTGACAGGGAATCATTCTTCCTGATCTCCGAGTTTAGCCTTTAATTTTTACAAAACCTATCAATCATGGCAGAGGGAGAGGGAAGAGATCACCTTACGACATACATCAATCTGCAGAATGTCATGCGTTGTCCTCATCACACTTTAGATTTTAGAGTTCTGGCCTATTAAAGCAATAAGCCATAAAAGGCTATTTCAAAATATTTTATTAAATCATTTTTTCATCTTGTTTTCCAGTAAAAGTATCCCATGGTACTTCACTCTTAAGCTTTTGGGAGCCTGAAACTGGTATTTTTTTATTTATTTTTATACCAGAGTGGATAAATCCGAAACCCACATCCTTGCGTTTGCATGTGTACGGCCAATCCGTATTTTTTGTGAAACAGTAGCTGTGTTCTAATTTTTTCTCATTTCGGAAGGCTGCGTCCTCCGGAGGTTGCATTTGAAGGCTGCATACGTCATAAGGCTGTCTCAATTTTAAAAAAAGTGAGTAGGACACTCCAAAAACGACCTTTGAATGCGTCCTTCTTTCACAGGAATTCGGAGTGTGTGTGAGGTGTATCCTTCACTGCTGCAGATAACCCACAATTCTTTGCATCACTGTTAAGAACTGTCATATTTGGGATCCTACTCCAGATATACGCCTACGCCAGATATACATGCAAGTGTTGATGTGGTGTTTAAATGTAATTATTTTTAAGCTTGTTTTTTGTTTTTTAAGCAGTATTTTCTGAAAGAGATAGTTGTGGTAAACAGGATTACAAGTGTTTTAGTGCTTTTTAAACGTTTAGAACGGTGCATTGCTGTCAAGACAAGAAATAGGCATTTTCAAGTCATGAATAAGTTTCATTCATATAACTGCCGTGAGAGCGCAACGAGGCTCAACGTGTTGGCATAGCAACGTGATAATTCCTGCCTGCGTGTCCTACAAAGGACGTCTCATTTAATTCTGATTGAGGACACTCCGTATACTGCAGCCTGTGACACAGCAAGTGAGGTCATCTAACTACGGCTGCGTTCGAAAACCTAGGCAGCTGACTCATTGCCTTGCTGCCTTTTCAGACAATGCCTTGTAAGGCAGCGTTTTGTGGACAAAGGCACCTCACAAAACTAATTTCGGACAGACTTCTAAAGGCAGTGTAACAGTTTAATGATCTACAGCAAAATAGAGCGAGCTTTGGTGAGAATCAGCAAATGCAACTTTCGGACACCATATTTCCCTTTCAGGGGAACTCCCGTTGCATCGAAAAGACGCTTATGGGAACGTTTGCGTGATGAAGTCATGAAGCACATGTGAAATCAGTCCAATAGTGTGAGGGCACGTCAGAGGCGGGTGACGTCACGAACCAGGAAGTATAAAGCCTGCCCAAAACACAGCCGTGCTAGCTTTTGTTGTCTTCAGTAGGGCTTTTGTGATCAGTGTTTCAGTGTTTTGATAGTTAGTAAAGTAACTCTAATACAACACTATGGCGGAAAAGCAGCAGTTTAGAGTGTGTGTGCACCCTTACCCTCGTTTCCTTTCGGGTGGGGATACACACAGTCTTTGTGTTGCTTGTTTGGGAGAGGAGCATTCACGGCCAGAGCTCGAGGGCGCTGGCTGTGGGCACCGATCCCGCCTGCCGTTCTTTCGCGAGGACGTTCGGGCTCGCGTTCCTCGGGGCTCTGGTCCCGCTGCTGCCGAGGCACAGCGGTGATCACAGTCCTGGGGTTTGCAAATGGATCTATCAGCGGGGATAGAGATGGGCCCAGCCTTATCTCTTCCCTCACCTGATAGATCCAGTGCCTTTTCTCTGGGGTTGGAAGCACACGCTGCGGTTACTTCCGCCCCGAGTGAGGCACCTCTGATGCAGCTCTCCAGTTCTGAGGATCTGGAGAGTGTTAGTATCAGAGAAATAGAGGATCCACCACCTCAGTCACAAGCATTTGAAGAGCTAGTTGAGGTTGTGACTCGGGCTGTGGAAAGGTTGAACATTGACTGGCCCGCAGACAGGCAGGACGTTCATTCAAAGAGCAAGTTGGACGAACGTTTTTTGCCGACCCGATCACAGCCTCAACGCCGGGGTCTACCATTTTTCCCTGATCTTCACACTGAGGTGTAAAGATCATGGGATAACCAGTTTAATACAGGGTGTATAGTGCACAAACATCAAACTATTCCACCATTATGAACTACAAAGAGCACGGTTATGGGGAGATGCCCAAGATAGAAGATAATTAAGCGAGCTATTTATCCCCTGAGTCGGCATCTTCCCTAAAGGCCCCGGCAGACGGCCAAATCTATCGGTCGCTCTATGGCAGCCTTGGTGGCTACTGAGAGGCACCTCTGGTTGAATCTTAGTTCTATAAAAGAAAAGGATAATAAATTTCTGATGGACGTGCCCGTGTCTCCTTCGGGCCTGTTTGGCAACACTGTGAACGCGGTTGTCGACAGGTTCCAGGAGGCATCCAAACAAGCGGTAGCGTTCCAGAAGCTCCTCCCCCGCTGCTCACATTTCGCTGGGGCTTCTGATCACAGAGAGCAGCCCCAGACATCAAAAGCTAGCTCTTCATACCGTGCCACACAGAAACAGTGTTGCTTCCCGTGCTCCCCCTCAAAAAGATTGGGGACAGGGGAAGCGCAGTCTGCCGCAGCCTTCGAGGGGTAAGACGGATCTGCGGACTGTCATTGCTTCCAAGAAGGCTGCTAAGAAGAAGTCCTGACGCCCGAGGGGTCAGGATTATGGGGGCGTTCTCCCCCGAGGGGAGGCAGAGTACACCTCATTATACGGTGCCTGTCTCCCTTCGGGGCCCTCCGAGGGCAGTTCTGCCAACCCTGCCACCTCTGGTGTTACTGGGCGCAGCGGTCTCCTGCGAGAGTGCGTCCCAGGGTCCACCCCGGAAGGTAGTGGTCCTGGGGGGCACGCCCCCTCCAAGGAGGGTCCTAGAGCAGCCAGTTCAGGTGTTCCCTGCCGGTTCGCCGTTACAGGGCGCCGTCCTGGCAGCTCAACAAAAACCAGAAGCCATTCTCGTGAAGATGGTACCTCTAGAAAATTTGTTGGCAGCGTGAAATCTACTGCCAAATGTTTCTCGTTGGGTCGTGCATACGATAGAAAAGGGGTATCAGATACAGTTCGGTCTCGCCCGCCCAGGTTTACGGGGGTCTTACCCACGGTGGTGGGCCCCGAGCAGCTTCTGGTAATGGAACTTGAAGTGAAAGCCCTGTTAGAGAAAGGGGCCTTATGTACCTTACTCAGACAGGGAAGCCGGCGCCTACAGCCGGTACTTCATAGTTCCAAAGAAGGATGGGGGTCTGCGTCCCATTTTAGATCGAGGCAGTCATGCAGCGGAAATTCAAGATGTTAACCCTGAGACAAATCGTGCCACAGATCAGATCCGAGGACTGGTTTGTCACGATAGATCTCAAGGACGCATATTTCCATATCTCCATCCTTCCATATCACAGGAAGTACCTGAGGTTTGCTTTCGGGGGGAAAGCGTACCAATACAGGGTGCTTCCATTCGGTCTAGCACTTTCACCCCGCACCTTCACGAAATGTGTAGATGCAGCCCTGGTGCCTTTGCGTCTACAGAGGATTCGCATTATGAATTACATCGATGATTGGTTGATTTTAACTCATTCGCATCAGGTAGCGGTTCGGCATCGAGATGTCGTTCTCACTCATATGAAGGAGTTGGGTTTGCGGCTGAACCCCAAGAAGAGTGTGCTTTCTCCACTTCTGAGGACCACCTTTCTGGGAGTGGTGTGGGACTCGGTGCTGATGCAGGCACGTCTGTCACCAGCACGTATAGAGTCCATACTGTCAGCAGTAAAGAAAGTGAAACTATGCCAGTCACTTACTGTAAAACAATTTCAAAGTGTGTTGAGTCTCATGGCAGCAGCATCCAACGTGATACCTCTAGGACTGCTGTACATGAGGCCCCTACAGTTGTGGCTCAGAACCAAAGGGTTTTCCCCGAGGGGCAACCCCTTTCGCATGATCAGGGTCACGCGGCGCTGCTTACGGGCCCTGTCTATGTGGAAGAAACCTTGGTTTCTGTCCCTAGGTCCGGTGTTGGGGGCTTCTGGTCGTCGCAGGATGCTAACGACAGATGCCTCTCTCACGGGGTGGGGAGCGGTCCTGGAGGGTCACTCGACTCAGGGTCTGTGGGGGGACCGTCATCTCTCATGGCACATCAATCGCCTGGAGATGTTTTCGGTCTTTCTTGCCCTCAGGAATTTCCTCACAGACCTCAGGGGCCAGCATGAGCAGGTTGAGTAGTCTCAACTGTTGACTATTTACAGCAATGCATTGTATCAGTCATTATTTTGATTTTTTTGTGCACAAAAACAATTTTCGTTGCATTGTAAAATTATTGTACAGCCACTGTAGTGAGATGGACTTTGTAACAACGTCTTTAGTGCCTTTTATGGGTCTTGTGAGTGTGTCAGTGGGAATGTACTGAATGCCAAGGCGGCCTTTCTGAAGCCTTTCTCAGCCGTCAGCTTTCAACAAAAATATCTTCATTTGTGTTCCGAAGATGAACGAAGGTCTTAAGGGTGTCCAACGACATGAGGGTGAGTAATTAATGAAATAATTTTCATTTTTGGGTGAACTAACCCTTTATATGTGTTTTATAATTCTTAACTGTAATTACTCATTGTTAAAACGTTGACATGACGTTTGCTTTGGTTTACAGCAAATGCGTGCCGTAAAACTGATATTTAAACATTCATGGCTCCTTAAAGTTTTATTAAGGTGAGCTTAACCTTGTTGCGCTGTTGTTGCAGGGATGCTAAGTCAAGCCATTCTGTCTGGAGTTGAGCAAATCTCTTCCTCTAATGACCACAAACCAGAAGACTTCTCTCCTGTGATGTGAAGCAATTAAGCTTACTAAAATACATGCATGATGCATAAGAGTGTGTTTGGAGGTCACACTTCTTCTGACAAGCTTACGGGGAAAATGATTAGTTCACTGTGCCCAAGCCTGATCCCTTATGGATTCCCACTCTTTATCCCAGCTGCATGTTAACACACTGGCCACGTACCGCCACTGTTTTACGTGTAGTGGGCACAGTGCCATAGAATCATGATGGATGATTAAAGCGCCACAAAAAAGCCAGTAAAGTGTTATAAATAATAAAAGTAAAAGATAAAAGATCTTAACCAGTGTCACTCTGCATGATTTTTGGTACTGAACCTCTGATCATACTTTCCAAAGTGTGTACAGTTGTTTTGCACACAAACATATCACATTGTTAACCTTATTATACTTATTTGCATTCTAGTTTAGATTAAATTAAATGCACAGCAGGGAAGGATAAAGGACCAGCAGGTGAAGTGGAGGATGAGAATACAGATGGCTGTCCACAGCTTCCTCGCACCATGTATATATATATATATATATATATATATATATATATATATATATATATATATATATATATATATATATATATATATATATATATATATATATATATGTGCAAGTTCAAAGTGCAATTTATGATTGTAAAGTCAGAAAAGATTGCAAGGTAGCTATTTAAAAGTAAGCTTCTCTCTCTATCTCTCTCCCCCCTCTCTCTCTCTCTCTCTCTCCCTCTCTCTCTCGCTCGCTCTCTCTCTCTCTCTCTCTCTCTCTCTCTCTCTCTCTCTCTCTCTCTCTCTCTCTCTTCTCTCTCTCTCTCTCTCTCTCTCTCTCTCTCTCTCTCTCTCTCTCTCTCTCTCTCTGTGTGTGTACTGAATACAAGCTGCAACTCTACACACAGTAGATGTAGTGATAATAAACCCTAGAAACCCACTTGTTATGCTCTCTGCTTGAGAGGCTATTTGAAGGCATACTGTTGAGCTTGTGGATTTAGCAACATCCTGTGCTATTCTGTTTTTAGGAGCCAATTTCAGCAACTTTGTTGTGTTTGTTTCCATTCAAAAAGGGTGGGAAATGTTAGTCCTCAAGCCACAGTGGCTGGTAAAAGTATATTCAACAGCCAATATGCAATTTTGTATCATTTTAAAATGATTTATTGATCATACAAATGATATTTTTATTTTTATACAAGCAGTATTAAGATTCAAGGCCTTAAAGGTCCCGTTCTTTGGTTGTTTTCGAAGCTTTGATTATGTTTACAGTGTGCAATATAACACAGTATTTTTTACACAGTTTACTTATCTGAACAGCGCTGTTTTCTCTGTCCTAAAAATGGCCTGAATTGTGATGCATACATCATCTGAAAGCTGAATAAATAAGCTTTCCATTGATGTATGGTTTGTTAGGAGGATAGGACAATATTTGTTCGATGGAAGCTGAGGGTGCAAAAATATCTAAAAAGAAAAGTTAGCATAACTTAAAATTGTAAGGCAAATTGCTGTACAGTGTTTTTTAGTTTACTCAACTTTTATACAAAGTAGTTCACTCAACTCCATTAACTGAGTAAGGTCACATGTCTCCCAATTTAACATCTTTTGCTCAGCTGATTGAGTTTTTACTGTTTTCTTTAGTTGGGCATTTATGTTAGTGTTAGTGTAATTATGTTAATTATTAATGTTAGTGTTTTTCTGGTTGCTGAATAAGAATTTAGTCATTGTGTAGTGGTTTACTTCACTGATTTTACGAGCAATATACTATTAACTTTATTTTATTACATACATTTAACCTACATTTTTGTGAGTTGGATTTTTTACAGTGTTGAGGAAAATTGCTTTTAAAGTTGTCTCCAGCAATGCATATTACTGCTACTAATGTTTTTTTATATATTTATGGTGGTAAATTTACTAAATATCTTCATGGAACATAATATACTATATGATTTTTGTGTATCGGAAAACAGGATAATTCTGACCCATATTGCCACAATACCTGTGCGACTTATGACTGGTTTTGTGGTCCAGGGTCACGTTTTATATTTATATCTTTACATCCAGGGTCTATTTATACATGTGACATGTAAAATTAATTAAACATTTTGAGTTTAAAGGGGTCCAAAATGTCCATTGTATTCCTCGTAACACTGTAAAAAATTATATGTTCAATAAGTTATGACATCATATGTTTTTACATTGGTTTAACTCATCAAAATAAGTTTAAAAAAAAAGTTAAACTTTTTTGGATAAGTTATACAAGATGTAACTCATTTTTTTAAAGTCAGTTTAACATAATAAGTTGAAATAACTTAAACATCCAAGTTGATTTTACTGCAAAAGTTCAAAATTTGCCTTTACAGTGTGTGTATGCCTTTAAGAAATTTATGATTGGCAGGAACCAGGAACTAAACCTGTATAAAGTGAGCAGCTTGGGAGTGGAGTTTAGGGGCTGTGTGTGTAAATCAAACCTCTCTACTCTTAAGAGGTGCTCTAGCAACTGATGGGCTTTGGTTTTCAGCCTTCTTGTTAAAGCACCCGACTCCCATGCACGGAGACGCAGGTTCGAATTCCGCTCGGAGCAGGTCGAGTAGGATCAATTACACATGAAAACCTATTCTAGTAGATCCCAAAATCAAGACTTTGTGTAAGGGCATAGTATGGCCTCTTTAATTAATTGATTCAAATTTGTCAGAAGTTAATATGTAGCCATCTTGCTGCACATGTGTTCTGGACAAAGCATATACGTTTTGTTTTTGAAATGCTCTTACATAATTTTTATTTTTATTGTATTAATCTTTTTTGCACTTTAACTGTAGTGATGTACTGCTCGCAGCCATGAAATAAGATCACAACCCTGCTTTTTTTTCTGTAACTCAGAAATGGACCAGTGTAGAGGAACACTTCAGTTTATCTATGAGGAAGTGAATTCTTGGGGGAGTGGAGTTGTTTGTCTGAGGCACTATTGTGCCAGCTGCATTGTCTTAGAAACCACAAGTGGATCATAATATTGAGGTTTGACATTGTTTACTCATAAAGCTTTGATTCGTTGCCTGATAGCTCTGGGATCTGCTGCTGTACCCTGAATGTCTTCTTCCAATACCATAAGGATTACATCACACTTTTAGCTCATGCTGCAGCATCACATGTGCCATGAAGAACTGAATGTAGATTGCAAAGGGTGATGCAGCAGAAGCGCTTCAAATTTTAGATGAATTGTCAAATGTACCATGAAACTGCCAACAGTTGTATAAAGCCTAAACTGATTCATGTGCTAATAATGGCGTTCAGGTGGGGGCATTTATTGATCATACAAAGAACAATTTAAGTAAGTGTTGGCTATTTGAATTGCAAGCAGTATTAAGATGTTTAAGCTCAGCAGAGGTTACTCTGGCACTAAACACAATAGCTAAAGTGTTCCTCTCTGAATAGACGCCTACATTCCTCGTGAAGAATTTCACAACCTTTCATATACTTAATGAAGGTTTTCATAAAAACGACACAATCCTGAAGCTTTTTGGCTTCTTCCAGCCAAGCCATTATTCCCGCATGCATCAGGAATACCCACCCCTCTTTCATCCATTTAGAAAACTCTTATACCGCTTTTCTTTCTTTTGCTGGGGGTAGGGAGGAGGGTGGATGAGGAACACTTGCATACTTTCACACTCTCTCACTCCTTTCTTTCTTTCTTTGGGACTCATACAGATGTGTATAAATGGAAGAGGGACGGCCTGGGTTGCCGGCTCTCTTTTATTATTTCAGACTGGTGAAGCAGGTGATGGAGAAAGCGGCAGACCAGAGAGGTACAATAAGGAAATTGTCTTGAGTCAAATAGCTTCAGATTAAGAGCATGTCTGAAACTATCTTTTCTGCTGTTGTCAGCCATATGCACAGAACGAGAAACAAGGTTATATAGAGCGAGGTGTGCAGAGAGCTTTTGATAAGCCTGTGGTTAGAGTGTATTTAACGGGTGACTTCAAACACATCTACTTAAAAAAAGAAAAATATAAACCTAAACAAGAACAAGAACAACGCTCTAAAAAAACAGTGATATATAGTACTAAAAGTGGTTCTTTGGCTTGTAATCATATGGGGAACCACTTTAAGTGCTGTATAGTTCCAAATCTTGGTGATTTGATGGTTCTTCAGCAGTTCTTCACTGGTTCTTTGGGATGACTGAGGTGCTATATAGCACCGTTGCCATATACAGAACCTGTTAAGCCCCTGTATGGTTCTTCAGTGGTTTTTCAGGGGTTCTTTGGGGTGGTAAAGGTGTTATATAGCACCACTGCCATACAAAGAACCTGTCAAGCCCCTTTAAAGGTTCTTTACACGCCAAATAACTACTGTTGGGCTGTTTAGCACCATTATTGAGGAAGAAATAAAATGCTACATGTTATATATGTTCTGCTCTTATGGGTTCTACATAGCACCATTTGACAAAGGTGCTGTAGAGCACCTTTAAAGATATGGTGCTATTTGGCACCAAAAGTGGTTCCCCTATGATTACAAGAACCACTTTTAGGTGAACCACTTTTAGTATCATTTTTTTTAGAATGAACAAAAGAGAGGAGATTAAGGCTGTTTGCCACACTTTTTACTCTAGTGGATATTTTTCTGGGGATGTTTATTTTTAAAACTCAATTTCTGTATTGGCTAAGCTTTTCAATTGCCTAAGAGTAAAATATAAACTTTACTTGAACACTTATTGACCAATAGTGGGATATGTTGTCATGTATATGTATACGTCTAATATAAGATTATTTTAAACTAGATGTCTGAAACAACATGTACATCTTCGGATAGAGTAAACAAGCATTTGTGTAATATGAGTTCTGACACAAAATCGTACAGTTACTTGTGACAACTTGCTCCATTCTCCCTAATCAAATAACCTACCCGTGCAAATAAATAGATTTCAGTTTCCAAAGTTAAATGCCTTTGTTTAAATTTTATGGATTCTAAGGACAATTAAATGGACAGGTCACCCAAAAATGACAATTATATCTTGTCGTTCCAAACCTTTAAGACTTTAGTTCATCTTTAAAACACAAATTAAAGGGGTACTTCAGCGCTGAGAGGATGAATGTTTGATGAGTCATTTATGTGGTAGAAATGTGAAATTATTTTTGAATTCGGTGCCCTCTAGCCTGAGAAAAGCCAGAAAATGTATTTTTGTCTCATGTGGATGAAAGACATCAACTCCCAGAATGCACTTGCTTCGCGGCCCAATTAGGCCAGTCCCGTGCTGCGTTCCAGTTCATTTTTATCATGCCCTTCACTCGCAAACTTCCCTCCATCTCGTTCACTCGGATGTGCGTCATTGCTTACGTTGCATGAGTGCCCACTACTGGCGGAAACTTTGCAATGGACTGAACTGGAACGCTCTATGCCCTTGATCACTTGGAATCCACTATGGAGTTGATTTATTATTAATTTTTGCCTTTACGAAATTGTTTAATGCAGCATTCTATATGTATATGGATGTGTTTGGGTTGTTTTAAATGTTTTTAAAAATATCATAGAGTTGTTTGTGGTGGGGTAAATTAAACGCGATATGTGGTGACGTCACAATCGCGTTGCATTGTGGTATGAAGCTGTCTGAAGTGTACATAAGAAGTAGACTCGCTCACTCGGTCAAAATCGAGGGAGCAAGGGTCTGTCCATATAAACTTCCCTTGTCCACTTCACGAAGTGGAAAGCACTTCAAAATGGCGGCAGGGATTCCCCCAAGGGGAAGTGCATAGGGAAGTTTGCAAGTGCGTGTCTTAAAGTGGAGTGGAACGCAGCACCAGAGTCATGGCTACTAGTTATCACTTGCCCAGCATGACACTGCCCACACCGTCATTTTGATTTTCATAGTTATAAAATGATTTGGTTTAGTTATGATTTTGTGGGTGGGGTGGCAGTGGTTCAGTGGTTCATGTAGGTTGTCTACAAACCAGAAGGTTGGTGGTTCGATCCCCTGTTCCACCTGACCAAGTGTCGAGGTGTCTATGAGCAAGACACCTAGCCCCAAACTGCTCCCTACGAGCTGGATGGCGCCTTGCATGGCAGACACAGCCAATCAGTGTATGAATGAGTGTATGGATGGGTGAATGTGAGGCAACATGTAAAGCGCGTTGGATGGCCGTAGGGTCTGTTGAAAGCGCTATATAAATGCAGTCCATTTACCATTTTACCATTTAGTTAAGTATAGGCACTACAATTAAAAACTGAACACGTCTGTTTAATGAAGTGTGAGTGAGCCGAATGGAAGTCACGGCATAAACGCAGCAGGAGTCAGAATACATTCTTCACAAGAGCAAAGATCTGAGCAAAACTGAGGTAAGCGCGGCATACATTCACAGCGCGTGTTTAGTATGGTGCGTTTTCAGATCATTCCTAAGGAAGCTTAATTTTAATAGAAATTAATTTGAAAAGTTATAACACTCACTTTGCTCCGCAGCGCTCCCTTATGAATGCCCGAGCCGAGTAGCCGTGCACATTTACATTCTGTGAGTGAGATACCACCCCTGTGGGCAGGTTGATAACATGTGGAAATAGCTCCTTTTACTGGCTGTAGTCTTTAGCCTCTGGACAAAATCCCTCCAATGATGCAAAATTACAATATTTGCATCAACAGAGGATTTTTTTCCCCAGAAATAAAATGCATAATTATCTCGTCTGGGCAATATTAGGGGGGAAAGTATGATAATTTGAATATACTACCGGGTTTCTACTGACACAAAGCATTATGCTAATCGCTGAAGTAACCCTTTAAGATACAGATGGATTGGATCATTAGATCTTTTGCACCATCTGCCACACTTGATGTGTTCTATGCATGTGCATTGATCACTGTTTATACAGTATGTGAATAAAAGCCTAAAATATTTTTTTTTTCTTCAAATAAAGTGATCATGTCTCTTCAGAACAGTTGGAATAACCCGGTTGGTGTATATCTATTACTTTTACGGTTTCTTAAAGAAGTGATGAATTGAGAAATCAACTTTCCCTTGAGCCTTTGATATATAAAAGGTCAGGGTAATATAAGAATATCCTGTACATTTCAGAGCTGTAAACTTCCTTGTTAGAAATAGAGAAGCTTTTATAGACACCAGGCCCAGAAAACGAGGCTCTCAAATCAATGACATTTTAGAAGGGGAAACACCGCCTAAATGTGTGTGCCTGCTTTTGTAGCCACTCCCACCGACTTGTGGAGCTAAATAAGCAATTAACATGCCAAAGATAGCAAGATTATTGCTTGTAAACAAAACACAGTTTGACGCTGGATTTGCAGACATATTGAGATTAAAACACAATACTGTGCCTATTGGATTCGACAGGAATGGTGCAACACACTTATGTGAGTGAAATGTTTTTTTTATATGTGATAGTATTGCATTGTTACAAATCGTATTGATTAAGTGTTACTCTAACGTCAGGAGTGTTATATATTATCACGACAGGTAGAGGTCTATCCATGTTAAATATAGATCCGGGTCGCTAACGACCCAAATATGTAAGAATGTTTGGCAAACAGTCATGCATTTAAGGGTTAAAAATTCACGTGCTACCGTGAATTTTTTTCACGGTATTTTACGTGTCTAACAGAAAATACCTTAAAACACTGTCTAAGGCTGGAGAATTCCTTATTTGTTGGTTCATTGCGATTCGGGATCAGAACAGATCAGATCGGACATGTAATGTTATGGGCCAGGGGGCTCGCAAAGCCCAAAGTCCCGGGGCTATGTGTTTTCCAGACGAGCAACCAAAATGTAAGCACATCGGCAGGCCTGTGAATTTTTAATAGTGAAATAAATCTGTTGTTCATTCTCTTGACTTGATATTTGAAGATTGTCCGTGTGTGTGTGTGTGTGTGTGTGTGTGTGTGTGTGTGTGTGTGTGTGTGTGTGTGTGTGTGTGTGTGTGTGTGTGTGTGTGTGTGTGTGTGTGTGTGTGTGTGTGTGTGTGTGTGTGTGTGTGTGTGTGTGTGGTTCACGCTTATATCCACTTGTTGGGCCAAGTAATAAAAAAAAATCAATCGCGGGTGGATGAGAAATAAATCATTGTGTTTATTTGATAAATTCATTTTGAGAGCCCTGTCAGAGAATTACTCCACTTGCCGCTTGCAAAACTCCTGTGAACTGACAAGGCAGTAGAAGCTCATTAAATATTAAAATCTTATCCAATCCTAGCCGTGGGCGTTTACTTCCAAGTCTCCGGTGCGTCAGGCCAATCAAAACCCAGCGTTCAGGAGAGAGCCTCAAAGCCAGTGTAGAAAATAGCCTATTACTTATTAGTTATGATGTGTTTGAATGTAAAAACCATGAAACGTCATAAGTTGACCTCAGACAACAGTATACAAAAATAAAAATTACACTTGGTATTCATGACACCTTTAATAGAATTTAAATCAAGGAACATAATTATATCAGTTTTCATAAAAATAAAAACAAGTTTTTTTAAAGAAGACAAAAGTCACCAGTGGGTTTTGAAAGACATGAGGGTGAGTATTAGCCTTGAAATCTAGACGCACGCAAGCGGCAGAATATTTAATCTGCCCGCGAGTGTCGTCTAGCAACTCTCAATACCCAACTGAGCTGTATTCGCCTAACTCTTGCCGGGCCAATCATATCATGTATAGAGTCGGTGGGCGGGGCCATAATGACGACGGCCGAGTTGTGTTTGCGTGCTTCTAGTAACCACAGAAACTGGCGAACGGCGGTCTTTCAGATCAGCTTTGACCGCGACTCTGGAAGACTTGGAGTTAAGCTTTTCTTTGAGAAAAGAACAAAGAACGGCACTGAAGTCATTCTTAAAAAGGGAAGATGTGTTCGGAGTTTTGCTGACCGGATACGGCGAATGTTTAATCTATCAACAAGCTCTGTTTCACCTTCGTTGCTCTGGTTGGTGTAGCGCTATCCTATCGCGTGCAGAGGGAGTTTGAAAGACAACCGTTTATCCCACCCCTCGGATTGAGCCCTGTCTATGGTGAGTTTCCAGACCAAACATCTTGATGTGGGTCTGGCTTGTCAGGCTAGGTGAGTATATGATGAAAGAATTTTGGGTGAACTATCCCTTTAATTTCACCAAAGTTGTTTAATTTCACTCACCTCTTAGATTGTAATTGTTTTGTTTTTGTCTTGTTTTGTTTTGTTTTTTTGGGTGCATACCGAGAGATGAGGTCACAGGAGCAATTGTGCATGAAAAATGCCTTTTCATGGCTAGGTTCCTGCTGCGCAGAACAGCTTAGTGTGGATCACAAAACTAGCTGTCACTTCTGAACATTAGTGTAATACCGAGGCTGCTCCGATGCTGTATCAAGACAGCGGCCCTCCATAATCAAAATTATATAACAAGGAAAGACGCTGAAGGAGGATTGGAAAGAGCAACTTGCCGTTCAATAGTCGTGCATGGTTATGTTTCTTAACAGCTCCTGTCACCCTGGGGCAAAATCCTAATCAAGACGCATAGCAATTCTCACATAACCTCATCTTAAACTTTGTAAGCCTCATTCTTTAAATGTCGCTTTGTTTAAATAGCCTCCGGAATTGCTTTAAGGCTGACTACCTATAGACGTGCCTAATTAGCATCTGTGGGACTTTGCGATAATTGTTTGTTAATCTTGGCCTTCATTTGAATAATCAGGGTCTCTCTAGGATTCATCTTTTAAAAAATCAATGTGCCAACCAGAGTGTTAATGATAAGAATCTGCCCCAGCCTGGATAGAGTGGAACTGATCCACAATTTCTAGGGTGACGGTGAGAAAGAGAAAGTGAAGCAGGGAGGGAGGTTACATGGAGAAGAATCCCGAACATTACTATAGTACCCTAGTTATGTAACTCAACATATTTCCAATCTGCATTCATGTTTGATTTTCATTTCAGCCCCAATAAATAATAAATTGACAAACAACATGTATTGGAGCATGTGAGTTATAAGATATGGATGTGCCTCTCCAAAACCAGCCCGATCTCACGAAAATGCATATAAATAGTGTGCAACCTCATGAAATGTATATACTAAAATGTGTTTTTCGCATGCATATGATATGCACTTAATGGCATATTATACGGACAAACCACCCACCCCACCACCCTAATCCTACCCAAGAGCATGTCATTTACATGCCATAAATTGTGTATCATATGCACGGGAAAACTGCGTAGCATATGCATGGCAAAACTCATGTATGGCAAAAATGTATTTGGCGTATGCATTCCACGAGATTGCACACTCGTACTATTGATACGCATTACCATGTGATCGCGTTGCCAAAACTGAGGCCGACGAGGTACACATTGCAATGGATAGCCAACAATAAATACATTAAAGATACATATAAAGTACAAATCAACCCTATTACGATGCAGTGCGATATGATTTCGATTCGATTCAACACAATGTGATTGACATTCATTGACATTCAAACAAATATGATGCTATGCAATTCAATATGGTACAGCTAGTTCCCTTTTATTTCTTTGTTTCAAACAGATTCATACAATCTTAAAGCTGCTGTCCGTAACTTTTTTTGTGTTCAAGATTTACACAAATTATATAATGAGAATGTACAACATGAATCCATTTTCCAAACCGTGCTTTGTCTTACCCTGAATCATTATGGTATACTTATAATAAGTATTTATATTGGGACTATTTCAGGCCAGACTGGTAGGTACCGATGCGGTGGAGCACAGTCCCTGCGAGATCCGCCATAGGCATAAACAGAGAGAAGTAGCTCCGGCTGCAATGTTCTTCCGCAAGATGCATGCAGTTCTATTTATTAACCACTAGACTGCAAAAAGTTTTACGTCACAATCACATAGCAGCAGTGGTGATGACAGTGCATTTGTGAAATAGTTTAGAGAGGAGAAATCAGTCTACATATACAATATTTGTTGCAAATTATTGGTCACTTTCTACTTATACATCAGTTTTTACGGATGTTAATATGTTAGAACCAATGCATTGCGATATAAATGCCAACTTGTATCCGATGCACACTTTTTTTTAATTGATGCATTGCATCGTTAACTGTTATGCCAATTATGATATTATGATTATGACATTATGATATTCCTATTATTAAGTTGGTTTAAGAGAGACAACTCACTGAAGTGCTAATAAACATATTATTCTTCTGACTCTGTTTACTAACTCCTCCTAGATCTTTAACTCTACATACTCCAAACTCGGCTCAGACCTTCAGTTAGTCTGACTCGGTATGCTATATCTGTTCTCATCCGACTTATGTTTTTTCTAAAAATGACGTTGAAAAAATCCTATTGACTTTCACTGACGGAATGTTCAGATGAGCCAAGACTGTTCAAACTCCAAAATTAAAATCTAATCACACTGAAGTCCGTTCCACTCAATTAAAGTCCTATTGAACCGGAAGTAGCAAGTGAGTGTTCTTCAGAAACTGAATATTGAATAGAGGGTAGGGTTTTACTTCAGCGCTCCTCCTCTCCATCTCGCACTCATAGCAGACTATGGGTTGGAGGCGGAGTGGTTAAGCATTTTCAAACTTAAGCCGTCAAACTTCCGTCATCTGAGAAGGAACGCCGTTTCCAGACCGGAAGTTACTTTTCAGATTGTTAACTATTTTTTTTTCTGTGTTTATTACCTTCACGGATTAATTGTTCACCCTAAGACCTTTAATATGCGCTAACAAAGTAAATAGGGTACATTTTGATTTCATGAGGACTTTAAGCTGCCATTCTGTGTAATATTTCTAAGGCCGTGTGTCCATCAAAGCTGGCTAAAAACGCTAGGTGCTCTGCTGAAAATGCCTCACTGTGAGCTCTTGAGATCAACGCCTCTCGTCTGCCATGTCTGGGACAAAAAAAACTTCACTTGGATGCACAGACAGAACTACAGCATATTAGCAGTTAGCATGTGCATTCTTCGCCTGCGTGTAAATGAAACGACTGTCTATTTATACATCCAACTAAAGGATTATTAGGAACACCTGTTCAATTTCTCATTAATGTAATTATCTAATCAATCAATCACATGGCAGTTGCTTCAATACATTTAAGGGTGTGGTCCTGGTCAAGATAATCTCCTGAACTCCAAACTGAATGTCAGAATGGGAAAGAAAGGTGAATTAAGCTATTTTGACCGTGGCATGGTTGTTAGTGCCAGACAGGCCGGTCTGAGAATCTCACAATCTACTCAGTTGCTGGGATTTTCACGCACAACCATTTCTAAGGTTTACAAAGAATGGTGTGAAAAGGGAAAAACATCCAGTATGCGGCAGTCCTGTGGGCGAAAATGCCTTGTTGATGCTAGAGGTCAGAGGAGAATGGGCAGACTGATTCAAGCTGATAGAAGAGCAACTTGGACTGAAATAACCACTCGTTACAACTGAGGTATGCAGCAAAGCATTTGTGAAACCACAACACTCACAATCTTGAGGCGGATGGGCTACAATAGCAGAATACCCCACTGGGTACCACCCATCTCCACTACAAATAGGAAAAAGAGGCTACAATTTGCACAAGCTCACCAAAACTGGACAGTTGAAGACTGGAAAAATGTTGCCTGGCCTGATGAGTCTCGATTTCTGTTGAGACATTCAGATGGTAGAGTCAGAATTTGGCGTAAACAGAATGAGAACAGAGATCATCATCCCTTGTTACCACTGTGCAGGCTGGTGGTGGTGGTGGTGTAATGGTGTGGGGGATGTTTTCTTGGCACACTTTAGGCCCCTTAGTGCCAACTGGGCATCGTTTAAATGCCACGGCCTACCTGAGCATTGTTTCTGACCATGTTCATCCCTTTATGACCACCATGTACCCATCCTCTGATGGCTACTTCCAGCAGGATAATGCACCATGTCACAAAGCTCAAATCATTTCAAATTGGTTTCTTGAACATGACAATGAGTTCACTGTACTAAAATGGCCCCGACAGTCACTAGATCTCAACCCAATAGAGCATCTTTGGTATGTGGTGGAACGGGAGCTTCATGCCCTGGATGTGCATCCCACAAATCTCCATCAACTGCAAGATGTTATCCTATTAATATGGGCCAACATTTCTAAAGAATGCTTTCAGCACCTTGTTGAATCAATACCATGTAGAATTAAGGCAGTTCTGAAGGCGAAAGGGGATCAAACACAATATTAGTATGGTGTTCCTAATAATCCTTTAGGTGAGTGTATATTCGTCATTCAAAAGGGTCAGCATGCGCACCCTGACTGGTCTGTGGCTATTCTGACACCTTGTATCAGAACCAGTATTAACCTCTGGAGCTACAGAAGCTCAACTTTAATTTCATAAGAAATCCCGAAAAAATATGCCAAAAATTATAAAGAAGTGCAACTGTTTTCAACGCTGATAATAATAAGAAATGCTACTTACGCATATTATAATTATTTATGAATGATCGTTTGACACTAAGGACTGCATAATAATTATGAAATGTGCAGTTTAAAATAGTATTGGATGGAGTATGTCACCGCACAGGGCATTTCAATGTCCAAGAAGTATATAATGTCAACCACCCATGTTTATTATGCAGTTTTCCTCATGAGGACCATTGGCTGCTCCATACAATCTAGGTCATTTCAGCTTTTACTATCCTTGTGGGGACATCTGGTCTCTGTAATGTAGGCAAAACGTGCCCCACACACATTCACACAAGCACAGTGAGCTATATAAAAGGGACATTGAGGTTAAAAGGGAAAGGGAAATGATGGATATTAGCTTGACACTCATTATGTGCGTAAGATATTTAAAAGGCAATTCAATGATAGTCCGATAGCATTCAGAGTGACTTTGCAGTCTACACGTCCTGTACTACAACATTCATACAAACTAAAGTGGAACAGTGCCCTTGCCTGTTTCACTCATAAAAATGAATGGAAATTTGGAAATTTCTTTCAAACTCAGAATTTGTGCAGCTATTGTTCCAGCCCAGCACCGTGTGGAATACGTCAGCCTGTCATCTTATATTCTAGTATGCTCTCTTTCTCTAACTGGTATTTATTGATATGTATTTTCCTTTGTTACCAGTGGTTCCATATGAAAAAGACATGAGAACTTGACAGCCCAAGAACATCTGAGCCAAGAAAAAAATCGCTTTGCCAAGGATTCAAAGACAACTGCACAATAAGGAACAAAACTCGCATGGTGCCCTCGCAGCATTGTTGAAGCTCTTGTTTTATTCACCAGAAATTAAATGGGCATTCCTTTCCGTCTGCCTCCCTCTCTCTTTTTCTAGGTCTCTCATCCCTTTCTCAGCGCTTGCACTGTGACTCATCAGCGAGGCATCCTGGGAGTGTTGAATAATGTATTTCCCACCATACAGGCGGAGACACAATGCAATCTCAGAGAGGGACTCGGGCACATGTGCTTGTTGGACAATCAGAGCGATGCTGTGTGCGCTGTTCTGTTTAAAACCAAGCACAAGCCTTTCATTCACCTCGGCTCAAACCCCTCGCTCACCCCTCGGTCTCTTCTTGAGAACCCCTCTGTGCTTCTATTTGTAAGTTGCCTAGATGCTTCATGGATTTGATGCAGATCACTGGTTGAACATGAATCAAACACAAGGAATTGTAAATGAAGTTTTTTTTTTTTTTAATTATTCATCTTAACAACCACTCATGTAAACCGTAACCCTCACAATAATTAAGTAGTTTGAGTAGAGCAAACCCAAATTAAACTAATTAGTTAAATCAACTTAACTCGTATGATCTTCATAGCTTTCTTTTTCTTTTGAGTTCAAGAAACATTTCACGTAATCTGACACATTTGACACATTTCACGTAATCTGAATTGTTTTATATTTTTGAGTTTAATGAAATTGTTTCCTTTAATTTAGACAAACTTAAATTGACCTGAAACTGGGCTGGTATTTCTATTTCTTTTTTTTACCTGAAACATTTAGATCCTGGTTCCTGTGGACAAATCACACGGAGTACCACCCTAAAATCCCTAGTTCATGAGGCAATTCCTGTGGTGGAAATGCGGCTTTAATATGTTATAGCTAGCTAAATTTCCACTATACTAAAAATATTTAAGTTGTCAGTAAAACATTTTAATCGTCCAGTTCTGCTTTACTTAAACTTTTAATTTCTTAACTTAAATTTGATACAACTGATTTCCTCAAATTTTTTCAGCTTTGCCAACTTATTGAGGTTTACAGTTTATGCATTCATTATACAACTACATTTCCAGAGTTTCAATCAAGACTTTCCATGCATTTCTTCTTGATTGGTTGTGTAACCCACTTTTTTCCCCACTTCAGTCAAAGACATAACTCATCGAGGTCAGTCATTATATAGGGAAGAGTTTTTGTTGATGATGAAATTTTAGAAGGTCCGTTTATTAACGTTGTAATGTTGTAAATGTAAACAAATGCTTTGTCAGGTCAAGAACATGGTCAGATGTTTTACAAGCATAGTTTTATATTTTAAACAGTTTATTACAAAAAATAACGGATACAAATTTTAAACTTGTGTTGCCTACCTACTGTAATGAGTTCCCTTTCAGTCAGTACACTACGAGTTACGTCAGTACTGATGAAATGGGGGTTTCGCTTAGAAAGCCAGCTGCCTTCAATCTCAATCAAAACGATCCAATGACATGAAAATGTCATGGGTCTGCGAAATTTGCCTAACCCCGGGTAACCCCGCCCCACTGTGTGAGTATAAACTAGCGGTTGCACCGACTAGTCAATATAATATTGTCTATACTATACAACTAGACAAATAAATGCATACTCCGAGATGAGAGCTCCCCACAAGACATGTTTGATTATACCATCTGGATGCTCAAAATTGATCGGGAGAATGCACATTTATTGTACAGGTAAGTTAATCATCGCGCTAAACTAATGCGTGCTGCATTGCAAAGCACACACATAGCTGATCGCACATAACGAGGAGATCGCACGTGCCTCATACAAAACCATTCAGTAGCGCAGAAATGTATTGTCAACACTGTTCTGTGATGTATCAATAAAATAGCTTAAAAACTGATAAGTTCTAGCATATATTTCTTAATAAATAAAACTCACAGCTTCACTATTAGTCGAGAGATGCTGGCAGGTATAATTAATTCACACATAATCAATCACTAATGCATTCATATCTTTATTGTGCTACTTTATCTGTATCTTTTTCAGAACAAGCAGAAATCTGTGAGAAGTATAACTACCATAAGACAAATGAACTGATACAAAGGAGCAATAACCTTATGGGCAGAGCTGTGTCATGTGCCATAGCTGCCTGTGCACAAGGAGACCCGTGTTTGCGTCTCAGCTCAAGGTTCAGGCTTATTTGTTCATTAATGATGTCATCAGTGACTAGTCGATGTCGACTCGACTTTCATCACAAAAATGTCGACTTTAAAATAATCGGAGGTCGTTCAACCCCTAGTATAAACGGCGTTGCATAGCAGTCACACATTT
Organism: Pseudorasbora parva; assembly: GCF_024679245.1. Lineage (NCBI taxonomy): Eukaryota > Metazoa > Chordata > Actinopteri > Cypriniformes > Gobionidae > Pseudorasbora > Pseudorasbora parva. Next base: position 9,261,355 of record NC_090190.1, read on the forward strand.
ATGTTTCTGCTTCGGAGCCAAGTTCTACTTGCCTTCCTAAGCGTTATATCTCTTCAAGACGAGTCTCTCCCCAGAGTGTTGGTGATAAGGTGCATTCCAGCTGGTTCCGCAGTCCTGTTGATCTGTGCAGTGATCTGGGCAGGTGTGTGTGTTCTCCCTGGGCGTCTTAGCAATCTGCCTGAGTAAAACTCCTCTCTAAAAGAGCTGCATGCGGCACGTCTTTTTAAAGATGTTTCGCCCATGCTTCATTCCTGGGTGCGGCCGATATGTTAATACTTCTGACTGGCATGATTGCCGTTTGGCGTGCTTGGGCCTCCGCACGCCAAGTGCACATTCATGGATGCGTCATGTTCTCACTGCGGGAACATGACCATCGCAGTGCTGCGATCAAGACTCAATGATCTCTGTTCTGGAGTGAGGGTCCCCTCTACCACACCTCGATCTACTGTCTCCTCGGGAGGCAGTACTTTGGCTGGTGGTCAGGGTGATCTGAGGGTGTCGGTGTGGGCCAATCCCATTAATATTCCTCGGGCCACACACCCTTTTTTGGTACTGCAACCCGTGGCGCCACCAAATGTTAGCGCTGATGTTTCCTGTCCTGGGCCCGGTGTTTCATTTGGAGCGCCGGCGGACGATGCCATATGCTGGACTCAAAGACGTGCTGACGTGCTGTCCTAACACAGGTTCCTCAGGGGGGCGAGAAGATTAAATCCACCTCCCCCTTTACAAGTACCCTCTTGAGACCTTGCAGTGGCTCCCTTCAAGCCTCTGCAAACGGTGGAGCTTAAGTTCCTGTCAATGAAGACAGCGTTCCTTGTTGCTCTGGCCTTGATCAAGAGGGTGGGGGACCTGCAAACCTTTTCGGTTGACAAAGCGTGCCTGGAATTCGGGCTGGCCAACTCTCACATGATATGTGCCCAAGGTTCCTACCACTCCCTTCAGGGACCAGGTGGTGAACCTGCCAGCACTGCCCTTGGAGAAGGCAGACCCAGCCTCTGTACTGCTCTGTCCAGTACGCGCCCTTTGCGCTTACGTAGACAGGATGCTGTGCTTTAGGACCTCAGACCAGCTCTTTGTCTATAATGGAGGGGAGCAGAAAGGGAAGGCTCTCTCCGGATCTCAATGGATAGTGGACACCATTGTCCTGGCTTGCCTGGTTCAGGGCTTGCCATGCCCCCTTGGGGTCAAAGCACACTCCACTAGGAGCATATCTGCCTCTTGGGCTTTAGCGCATGGCGCCTCGCTGACAGGCATTTGTAGAGCTGCAGGCTGGACACCCAACACATTCGCCAGGTTTTATAATCTGTGAGTGGTGCCTGTGTTCTCTCGTATACTCTTCCCAGATGGCCAGTGACTGGACACGCTGGTGTCTTCACTTGCATTCCTCTCCACAGACTGGACATGTGCACTTATTTGCTATGGTGAGTCTCCCCGAAGGCCCTGAGTCCTTCCAGCACTGTTGATGCCGGCACCAGAGTGCATGCCCAAATGGTCGCAGCCCTCATGTCAGGCTAGGTGCCTGTGTGCACGGTTCCCCCGCAGGCCAACCATCACGTGTATTCTCCATGGTAGGTCTCTTTGAGTGCGTGTCTTCCCTTTGCAAGACCCTTGCCACCCCTGGGGTTGAAAAACTTTTCCACCTGCGGCTGGATACTCCAGATTCTTCCTAATGCAGCCCATACGTGGTTCATACGTGCATTCCTAAGTCCTCTCTACGGGTAGGCACTGTGATTGCATTTCTCCAAGTGGGTTATGCCTCCCAGTGTACCTTGGTAGCTGAGCTGGCCCCTCGTAGGGTGCACAGGTTAGCCTAGGATGCTGGAAGACAGCGGCTGTGGCATGATTAGACGGGGACCCCCGTTTCATCAGTACTGACGTAACTCATAGTGTTCTGACTGAAAGGGAACGTCTCGGATACGTATGTAACCCTCGTTCCCTGAACGGAGACATTACGTCCCCATGCTACATCCGCTGTACTGCTGGTATGGCTGGGGCGGTCGGCCTCAGCTCCTCAGCAGGTAACATAAATGTGTGACTGCTATGCAACGGCGTTTATACCCACGCAGTGGGGCGGAGTTGCATTAGGCAAATTCCGCAGACCAATGACATTTTCATGTTATTGGATCGTTTTGATTGAGATTGAAGGCAGCTGGCTTTCTCAGTGAAATCTCCATTACGTCAGTACTGACGTAACGTCTTCGTTCCTTTCCTTCAGGAACGAGGGTTACATACGTAACCGAGACGTTCACTTTACTTGAATAATTGTTGTCAACTGATTAAACTTTGTTTTTTTGTTGTTGTTTTTTAAGTCTCCATATAGCTTAAAATAAAACATTCAATTTAGGTTGAGAACAATCATATTTAGAGAGTTTATTAAGTTAAATTCAAGTATTAAACTTAATTTAACTTACTTAACTTAATTAGAACTTATTTCCACACCGTCTGCAGCATCTAAATCTCCTCACTGTCTGTTTTAAGTGTCAGCTCACAAAATGTGTCCCACAAGCAAGATACTGTACTCCTAATATATGTTTGTTTCCTCTTTTCATGATCTATATAACCCTTATCCGGTCACAATTGTTATATGTCCGTTAGTTGGACTGTCATGTTTGTGTACTATCGAGTTTGTGTTTTTGTGATGGAAGGAGTGACTTTTCCATTGAATATTCGATCTGGATTAGTTACACAAAGATTCTGTCATAGTAGTTGCCTGTGGTAAGTTTGTGTGGGGCGGAGCTATCAAAATAGGGCAGAGACCATTTTGGGGGCAGGGGCGTGTTTGTTTTGGTGATTTGAAATTACAATAACGGTTACCATAAAGCACTTACCCCACCTTAAGTTTATTTCAGCAATCGTATTCCAAACTTTTTAAGTAACTTGTTAGAATTTACAGTGGGCTGTGCCCAGAGGAATGCAGACATATGACTTGGATATATGACGTTTAGCCAAGTATGATGTCCAATACTCAGAATTTGTGCTCTACATTTCACCTATCCAAGGGCAAACACACAGCAGTGAGTATTTGAAACACACACACACACACACCATGAACACACACCCAGAGCAGTGTGCAGCCATTTTTGCAGAGGCATCCAGGGAGCGATTGGGGGTTAGGTGTCTTGCTCAAGGGCACCTCAGTTGTTGGTAAGGAGAGTGGAGGAGAGCGCTGTTCAGTCACTCCCCACCTACATGTCCTGCCGAAACTGAGACTCAAACTTTACAGTGGCTCATAAATTATTTAAAAACTTAAAAAGCAAAACATACCTGATGCACATTCTTCATTTTATAGAAGTGGAGATTAAAAAACTTGTATTGTTGTGTAGTTAATTAAGAGGTACATCACCATCTTGTACTATGCAAATACTATTTAGGGTTGTTAGTATCTTTTGTTTTGTGCTTAGATTCTGAATCTGAATTGGAAACAGTGATGGCAAATGTGAACTACATACAAGTCTATCCTGCACAGACCTAGGTATTTCTATATTGGCGTGACCTCACTATTATCTCACACAGACCGGAAGATGGGTTTAAAGCGCAGGGCAATTATGTGAGACTCCAGAGTGTTCAGAGGGTCAAGTGCCTTTCTCAAGGACACAATGGCAGTCAGAGTTGGAGAAGGTTACTTTTTAAATTAAATATGGTGTTACTCAGTAGCGGTAACAGAGTATAGGTCATTAACAATTAATAATACATTTACAGCATTTATTAATATAGGTTAATGATCAATTTGACATATTCTAATACATGTTTATTACTGTAAGTTGTATAAATTACAATTCTCTTTATTTTGATCGAACATAAATTAACAAGCAAGAATAGTTCTTTTTTTATTATTATTATTGCTGTACATTAATTATTGAAATGCCTAATGCATTAACTAATCAATTAATTAAACCTTATTGTAAATTGCATGTATTTTTGTACTTTTGTGTAACTTCTTCACTCTGTTTAACAGAGATTCTGAGAAATGTATTTCTCTTGTATTTACTTTTGCATACCAGAAGCATTTATTTTAAGTGTAAGTAGATTATAAAGCATAAATCAGGTGTGCTGAAAGAAAACTTTGCGGCATGACACATACTCTGTAACAATCATGGCCATCATTCTTACACATATTACAATTCCTACGGTGTTCAAACACCTTACTTATGCTCCTATTTCTACCAGCACAGGAGAGGGAGAGTTTGTCAATTGTATTTTTCAGTAAATAAATACGTATAAAAGTAATGTGTGCTACTTATTTGAAAAAACACATTATGGTGTAAATCTAACATTTTCTTGAAAAAGAGATTGCATACCAGTATAACGTATTACACTCAACAAGCAGCATTAAAAGGAAAACATGCTGTTTGTCACCAAAACAGAATATTCTGTCATTGACATACCCTCATTTTGTTACAAACCTGAAGTGACTTTCTTTGTTCTGTGGAACACAAAATAAGACATTTTTAGGACTGTCTGTCTTTTTAAAATAAAAACAAAGGTCAATGGGGTTTAATGTTGCTTTGTATGGACATGTAAGAAAACATTATAGGGGCAAAAAAAGTTCTTACAGTGTGTTCTTCTGAATACTGTATATTTTTTGTCAATGTTCTATAATACATGCAAATGCAATCTCTGCATAAATACAATCCCATGTGCAATCTCCTGTAGAGACTTTAAGAGCGTGTGAAACCGAGGATGAAAAGGAAAGCGCGTCTCTGCTGTGTAGTGTTCATTTGCTGAAGTTCCTGTGTTCATATTCAGAGTCTTTTGTATGTTCTCCTGCAATCCCAGCAGCCCCTGTGAACCGTGTCCGCTCCCGCTGCCACTGACTGTAATTCACCCTAGAGCTCCGTGCACCTTTGCAGCAGGGGTCAGTGTGATACTGCAACACACAGCTCCCGCGTCTCCACCTCATTCTTACACTGCGGAGCCCTGCCTCTACTTCCCCGCCTGTAATCAGCCATGGCTCCGGCACACAGCGGCGGATCAGTTCTTTTCATTTAACCCCAACACCGTCCCAATCCACCACACACACATACTGTACCACACACATCCTCAATGCTGAGATCCAAGACACTGCAAAATTCCCATCTTTCCAACCTTGATAAAATGAAAAAAAAAATCATTCTCTAGATATTGCACTCTCGGGATTGTGGATTTCAGAAAGATTTGATTTTGTAAAAGACATGACTCTACTCCATGTGCCAGTCTTTTCAATCAATCAGCAATGACCCTTTCACCGTACGTAACCTGCAGCTCTCTCTATATCAGTGTTTTGCTCTGTATGTTCATCTGTAATTACTGTGCAGATAAAGAGGATAAACCTCAGCCTTTTAATTATACAGTACTCAGAGAGTCAGTAGAAAATTTAGGAAATTGCAGGATGAATAAAAGCAACATAAAATAGATTAATTTTGGTAAAACTACCTTATCTGGAAGCTCTGATGTTGTCAGGGAACTTCTAGCAGTAGTCTTTGCCATCTAACAGGGAACATTCTCAGAACGTTCTTAGAACTTTCTGGCAAGGTTCTTTCAAAGTTATGGACGTTCTTCTGGTAATGTTAACACCATGTTCATTCAAAGTTATCTGGTCTTTAACCACTTACCATCCTGGACAGTTTTTGGGATTTCTGCCTGGATATACCCTACCCAAATGGAAGAGCTTCCCATACACACATACAGTGGTCTAAGCTCAAAATGTTGGTGTCACAGGAAACTCTTTGAAGTTACATAAAACACTGCGACAAGTGATAAACATGTACGTATATGTTGTCTAAACATATATGATGCATGTTTCCTGAAGGTAGAGACTCTTAGCTTTCAAATGGTACCACATATGAGGTCAGAGCTCCTCCACAGAATTAATTTAAAAAGTATATGATGATGTCATTCTGGACCCAGTACAGGTTAATCGTGTTAGCTATGAATGGATGGATGGATGGATGGATGGATGGATGGATGGATGGATGGATGGATGGATGGATGGATGGATGGATGGATGGATGGATGGATGGATGGATGGATGGATGGATGGAAATTATGTAGTTGTATCCCAGCAAAAATATAACATATCAATAAATGACAGCATTATTAATACAAATATAAGTATTCAGCAATATATGCATTATAAATAAATGCTTCAGAGCCACCAGACACATAAATAGTAGAATATATAATAAATCCTCCACTTACATTTAATTTTATTAAAATAAGCCTACAGTTAAGAATAAATTCAATTCATCACTTTAACAGTACAATTAAGATTTATTATGAATCATTAATGCCATCATCACACAATGGAATTGTTGGAGATGTCCATAATTCAAAAAAGTATCCTAAAGAGAAATATATAGCTTTATAGCTATTGTCATAGTGTCCTTCTCGGTTGCTAGCTTATCTCTGCCCCCTACATTTTTTCAAACTTTCACGAAACAGTTAGCAGATATACTCATGGGTTTCTAACTTAACTGTCAACACCACCTTGGAGAGCCAGATTTCGGCTTATACGGGGATGTTTATTTCATGCGCTCGGCACTCAGAATATATCATTAGCTGTGCCTCGGGACATGTCGAAAGAAACAGAATGCTAAGACACAAGTTCTTAAATTCAACCACCATGCATTTCAGAAAGACTTGTTGTACAACACAACATTGGTGGCAGTGTTACAGTAGGAAGCGCTGTGGCTGTCACATCGCTCCTCCTGGTGATGCTCGTCGAAGCGTTCCATGTGTGCAGGTGATGAAGGACGAGGCATGCCTAGCTGGCTGGGGGAAAATCTTTGTGACAGTATAGTTGTGTGGGACCTGGAGCTTGAACTGAATCCCTGGGCAGGCGCAATGATGGAGCATGACACTTACAGAAGGGCACAGAGCCCCAGGCCTCTGATTCCTGAACACACATGGACTCGTATCACATTTAACAGTCAGCAATCCAGAGGTCATCTTCACAAAGATATCCTGTTGTGGTCGTGGAGAACATGGACCCTATCACTAGGGTGACCACCTGTCCCCGCGTTGCGTTGTACTACACAGCATTTTCATCCCTTGTCCCACACGTCCCATATTAAGAAAATGTCCCACATTGTTGGTTTTTAAGGGGTTAGTTCACCCAAAAATGAAAATTCTACCACTTACTCACTCTCATGCCCTTCCAGACCCATAAGACCTTCCTCTTCGGAACACAAATGAAGATATTTTTGTTGAAATCCGATGGCTCAGAAAGGCCTCCATTGGCCACAATGACATTTCCTCTCTCAAGGCATACAAAGCCCATCTCACTACAGTGGTTCTGCAATCATTTTATGAAGTGACGAGAATAGTTTTTGTGTGCAACAAAAAAACTAAATAACGACTTATATAGTGTTGGCCGATTTCCAAACAAAGCTTCATGAAGCTTCAGAGCGTTATGAATCAGTGTATCAAATCAGCGGTTCAGATCGCCAAAGTCACGTGATTTCAGCAGTTTGGTGAATGACGAACGGTTCGAATGATGAATCATAATGGTCCGAATCTGTGTTGAAGCAGTGAAGCAGTGTTTTGAAATCGGCCATTACTATATAAGCCGTTACTTAGTTTTCTTTTTTTTCCACACAAAAACTATTCTTGTTGCTTTATAAAATTATTGTATTTAAATTTTAAAAAAAGACATGTTATTTTACATTGTGACAAGTTTTACCACATTGTCAATCAATCAATCAACCTTATTTATATAGCGCATCACAGTGTTAAACAGGACAATATTGCAACAAAATTAGATTTGGCTAGTTTGATTTGGATAGTTTATAGAATGAAATATGACCTAATTAATCAATTAATTGTAATCTAATTAATTAATAATCTAATTAATTTGTATATTTAGTTGAATAACTTGGATCATAATTTTAGTGTCCCCAACTGAGCAAGCCAAGCCAAAGGCGACAGTGGCAAGGAACCAAAACTTGAGGAACCAAAAATGGTCCCATATAAACGTATCAATAACCTCGCATCTGTTTTGTTTGATTGTGGTCACTCTACCTATCACACACCCAGCTTATTTTATTTTTATTTTTTGCTAGTTTCAGCCTGACACAGATATCATTTTTACGTCCACGTTGTTTAAGCAAATGCTCTCGCGCCCATCTGTTCGCAAATTGGCGTGCTGGCCTGAAAACGAGGTGTGTTCAGGCGTATTGTTGGTGTGATGCTTTTTTTAAGCAACTGAAATGACTGTGCCATTGACCAACAAAAACCTGGCCTAAAGTCAATGGTGCAATTATTTAGAGGGTGTGCATCTAGACGGGTGCACAATGCTCGTACACTGCTTATTACACACACAGGGGTGTGCAGTACCACACAAACATTTTTAAATATGAAAAAAGGATTCAAATGTAAAAGATTATTATTGTGTACATAAATATAAAAAATACCTACATTTCATAATGGATAGTTAGCATTCACATTTGCAGTAATGATGAATGAAATAGGTAATTATTTGACTAATCACCTGCAGCCATATCACCCAGCCCAATACTTTTTTTCACACTGAAGCTAAGCATTGCTTGAGCCTGGTCAGTATTTGAATTGGAGACCTCCTGGGAAAACCAGGTAACTGCTGGAAGAGGTGTTAGTGAGGCCAGCAGGGGCGCTCCCCCTGTGATCTGTGTGGGTCCTAACACCCTAGTATAGTGATTGGGGACACTATACTGTAACAGAGCACCGTCCTTCAGATGAAACACTTAAACCGAGGTCATGACTCTCTGTGGTCATTCAAAATCCAAGGATGTCCTTCGATTAAAGAGTAGGGGTGTAACCCCGGGATCCTGGCCAGATTTGCCCATTAGCCTCTGTCCGTCATGGCCTTCCAATCATCCCCATTGGCTACATCTCTCAGTCTCCTCTCCATGATAAAGCTGGTGTGTGGTGAGCATTCTGGCACAATATGACTCCTGTCGCATCATCCAGGTTGATGATGGTGGTGGTTGAGGAGATTCCCTACTTCCATGTAAAGCACTTTGAGTGCCTAGAAAAGCGCTATATAAATGTTACAAATTATTATTATTATTATTATTATTATTATTAGGGGCCAAGCACCGAAGGTGCGGAGGCACCTATTGAAATTGTTAGTGTTCCTATTATTATTCTGCTTCTTCTTCTTTTTCCGCCATAGGAGTCTCTGGCAGCCCATAGAACCGTATGGTAAAAAGTTGTGAAATTTGGCACACTCATAGAGGCCAGTCTGAGCTGTCACTATAGCAAATTTGGTGCCTCTAACTCAATCCCTCTAGCGCCACCACCTGTCCAAAGTTTCACTCATATTTATGCTTATAACTTTTGACCCCTAAGGGCTAGAAACAAAATTCTTTTTTCATCGGATTCCTTGGCTCAAGCCGATTCGATTTCACCCTATGATGTCATTTTCCGGTATGCAAATTTTCCCGCCATTTTGAATTTTCTGAAAAACCTACTTTTTCGAACTCCTCCTAGGCCGTTGCTCCGATTTTCACGAAAATTGAAACAGATCATCTTCAGAGCATGTTGACAAAAAGTTATGGAATTCAAGTTGATTCGTCCAATCGTTTTCAATAAACGCACAAACAAATTTTACGTGGAGGTTGCAAAAACACACTAAAGGCTATATCTCCGCAACGCTTTATCGTATTCAAACCAACCTTGGTACATGTCATCACAAGCATGACTTGAAGCAACATGCAGCGTTTCGGCGCAGCGCCACCTACCTGTCTGGAGATACGAAAAATGCCTATTTTGGCTTATAACTTCTGAACCGTTTATCCAAAAATCAAAAAATTGATCTCATTAGATTCAGGGCGTCATGCCGAGTCGACTGATATCCAATTTTACCATGTCGGCCATTTTGGATGTCGGCCATTTTGAATTATGTGCAAAAATGCTGTATTTTATGAACGCATGAACGGATTGTTATGAAACTTGGTATGGGTCATCACCACGATGCCCTGAAGTAGCCTGAGAAGTTTCGAAACAGCGCCACCTAGTGGAGAATTTTTTTTTTCAAACGCTTATAACTTTGGGTGTGGTTGACATATTTTGATGGGAGTGTGTTTTTTGGTCTCCTGAATCCTTGCCGACTCCAACGATACCAGACTTGCCAGGTTTCGGCATATGGTTTGCGCAGAGTTGTAATTTAGTGCTTAAAAAACATTTGCTGATATCTTCGAAACCGCTAGTCCGATCGAGACGAAACCAGCCTCAGAAGTTCGGAAACATAGGTCGATAGCTAAACGCTAATGCCCAAATCTCAAAATATTGATAGTAAGGGGTAGTAAAATCCAATCAAAGTCAGGTGTCAGTCCTTTTTTACGTGTTTTTTCATATAAATGTCTATAACTCCAAAACAAAATGAGATATTTTCACCAAACTTGACACACATATGTATGGGCTCACTATGAGGACACATAAAAAAATTGGTGGGATTGTGCCTCTTGGTGGCGCTATAATAAAACAAAACATGAAATTCCCATTGACTTCAATGCAGTATTATGGTTTAAAATGCTAATGCTATAATTTAAGAATGCATTAGCGTATCGTTACAAAACTCGGTATGTGTCTTCCGCTCCATGTCCTGAAGATACTCAAAAAGTTTCGGGGTAGCGCCACCTTGTGGTCAAAAGTTGTAATAAAATGTACAGAAATGCGAATAACTTTTGATTAAATTAACCCATTGTAATGAAACTGGTCATAATACAGTCAATGGCTCATGCCGAGAACATGGATACCAATTGTGCCATATTTTGCAAACCTATCTGTCCTCCGTCTTGTTATTTGTTAAAAACCTACTTTTTCAAACTCATCCTAGACCGTTTGTCCGATTTTCACCAAAATTGATCCGTATCGTCTTCAGACCATGCTGACAAATAGTTATGGATTTCGGATTGATAGACAAAACAGTTTTCATATACCACTGCAACAGAGTTGAGCCATGATGCAAAAATTACTCTTGAGGCTGTATCTCTGCAATGCTTTGACATATTGACACCAAACTTTGCATGTGTCATTGTCATCTCAATCTGACTAAACCACATCAGTTTCGTAACAGTGACACCTATTGGTCGAAAGTGATAAACCATTAAACCATTATTATTGACTGTATTTAAAATTTGACTGCTATTTTGCCTAAAATCAACTTAATAGGTCCTTAATGGCTCATTGTTGCAGTTGGCTTGAGACTTCCAGCCATGCTGGCATGTCTTGTCTTCTTCTTTGCGCTTGGCCCCGATAATGGCTGCTTGCAGCTATATTTAGGGGCCAAGCACCGAAGGTGCGGAGGCACCTATTGAAATTGTTAGTGTTCCTATTATTATTATTCTGCTTCTTCTTCTTCTTCTTCTTCTTCTTCTTTTTCTTCCGCCATAGGAGTCTCTGGCAGCCCATAGAACCGTATGGTAAAAAGTTGTGAAATTTGGCACACTCATAGAGGCCAGTCTGAGCTGTCACTATAGCAAATTTGGTGCCTCTAACTCAATCCCTCTAGCGCCACCACCTGTCCAAAGTTTCACTCATATTTATGCTTATAACTTTTGACCCCTAAGGGCTAGAAACAAAATTCTTTTTTCATCGGATTCCTTGGCTCAAGCCGATTCGATTTCACCCTATGATGTCATTTTCCGGTATGCAAATTTTCCCGCCATTTTGAATTTTCTGAAAAACCTACTTTTTCGAACTCCTCCTAGGCCGTTGCTCCGATTTTCACGAAAATTGAAACAGATCATCTTCAGAGCATGTTGACAAAAAGTTATGGAATTCAAGTTGATTCGTCCAATCGTTTTCAATAAACGCACAAACAAATTTTACGTGGAGGTTGCAAAAACACACTAAAGGCTATATCTCCGCAACGCTTTATTGTATTCAAACCAACCTTGGTACATGTCATCACAAGCATGACTTGAAGCAACATGCAGCGTTTCGGCGCAGCGCCACCTACCTGTCCGGAGATACGAAAAATGCCTATTTTGGCTTATAACTTCTGAACCGTTTATCCAAAAATCATAAAATTGGTCTCATTAGATTCAGGGCGTCATGCCGAGTCGACTGATATCCAATTTTACCATGTCGGCCATTTTGGATGTCGGCCATTTTGAATTATGTGCAAAAATGCTGTATTTTATGAACGCATGAACAGATTGTTATGAAACTTGGTATGGGTCATCACCACGATGCCCTGAAGTAGCCTGAGAAGTTTCGAAACAGCGCCACCTAGTGGAGAATTTTTTTTTTCAAACGCTTATAACTTTGGGTGTGGTTGACATATTTTGATGGGAGAATGTTTTTTGGTCTCCTGAATCCTTGCCGACTCCAACGATACCAGACTTGCCAGGTTTCGGCATATGGTTTGCGCAGAGTTGTAATTTAGTGCTTAAAAAACATTTGCTGATATCTTCGAAACCGCTAGTCCGATCGAGACGAAACCAGCCTCAGAAGTTCGGAAACATAGGTCGATAGCTATACGCTAATGCCCAAATCTCAAAATATTGATAGTAAGGGGTAGTAAAATCCAATCAAAGTCAGGTGTCAGTCATTTTTTACGTGTTTTTTCATATAAATGTCTATAACTCCAAAACAAAATGAAATATTTTCACCAAACTTGACACACATATGTATGGGCTCACTACGAGGACACATAAAAAAATTGGTGGGATTGTGCCTCTTGGTGGCGCTATAATAAAACAAAACATGAAATTCCCATTGACTTCAATGCAGTATTACGGTTTAAAATGCTAATGCTATAATTTAAGAATGCACTAGTGTATCATTACAAAACTCGGTATGTGTCTTCCGCTCTATGTCCCGAAGATATTCAAAAAGTTTCGGGGCAGCGCCACCTTGTGGTCAAAAGTTGTAATAAAATGTACAAAAATGCTAATAACTTTTGATTAAATTAGCCTATTGTAATGAGACTGGTCATAATACATTCATTGGCTCATGCCGAGAAGATAGATACCAATTTTGCCATATTTTGCAAACATATCTGTGCTCCATCTTGTTATTTGTTAAAAATCTACTTTTTCAAACTCATCCTAGACCGTTTGTCCGATTTTCACCAAAATTGATCCGTATCGTCTTCAGACCATGCTGACAAATACTTATGGATTTCGGATTGATAGACAAAACAGTTTCCATATACCACTGCAACAGAGTTGAGCCATGATGCAAAAATTACTCTTGAGGCTGTATCTCTGCAATGCTTTGACATATTGACACCAAACTTTGCATGTGTCATTGTCATCTCAATCTGACTAAACCACATCAGTTTCGTAACAGTGACACCTATTGGTCGAAAGTGATAAACCATTAAACCATTATTATTGACTGTATTTAAAATTTGACTGCTATTTTGCCTAAAATCAACTTAATAGGTCCTTAATGGCTCATTGTTGCAGTTGGCTTGAGACTTCCAGCCATGCTGGCATGTCTTGTCTTCTTCTTTGCGCTTGGCCCCGATAATGGCTGCTTGCAGCTATATTTAGGGGCCAAGCACCGAAGGTGCGGAGGCACCTATTGAAATCGTTAGTGTTCCTATTATTAGGGGCCAAGCACCGAAGGTGCGGAGGCACCTATTGAAATCGTTAGTGTTCCTATTATTATTCTTCTTCTTCTTTTTCCGCCATAGGAGTCTCTGGCAGCCCATAGAACCGTATGGTAAAAAGTTGTGAAATTTGGCACACTCATAGAGGCCAGTCTGAGCTGTCACTATAGCAAATTTGGTGCCTCTAACTCAATCCCTCTAGCGCCACCACCTGTCCAAAGTTTCACTCATATTTATGCTTATAACTTTTGACCCCTAAGGGCTAGAAACAAAATTCTTTTTTCATCGGATTCCTTGGCTCAAGCCGATTCGACTTCACCCTATGATGTCATTTTCCGGTATGCAAATTTTCCCGCCATTTTGAATTTTCTGAAAAACCTACTTTTTCGAACTCCTCCTAGGCCGTTGCTCCGATTTTCACGAAAATTGAAACAGATCATCTTCAGAGCATGTTGACAAAAAGTTATGGAATTCAAGTTGATTCGTCCAATCGTTTTCAATAAACGCACAAACAAATTTTACGTGGAGGTTGCAAAAACACACTAAAGGCTATATCTCCGCAACGCTTTATCGTATTCAAACCAACCTTGGTACATGTCATCACAAGCATGACTTGAAGCAACATGCAGCGTTTCGGCGCAGCGCCACCTACCTGTCCGGAGATACGAAAAATGCCTATTTTGGCTTATAACTTCTGAACCGTTTATCCAAAAATCATAAAATTGGTCTCATTAGATTCAGGGCGTCATGCCGAGTCGACTGATATCCAATTTTACCATGTCGGCCATTTTGGATGTCGGCCATTTTGAATTATGTGCAAAAATGCTGTATTTTATGAACGCATGAACAGATTGTTATGAAACTTGGTATGGGTCATCACCACGATGCCCTGAAGTAGCCTGAGAAGTTTCGAAACAGCGCCACCTAGTGGAGAATTTTTTTTTTCAAACGCTTATAACTTTGGGTGTGGTTGACATATTTTGATGGGAGTGTGTTTTTTGGTCTCCTGAATCCTTGCCGACTCCAACGATACCAGACTTGCCAGGTTTCGGCATATGGTTTGCGCAGAGTTGTAATTTAGCGCTTAAAAAACATTTGCTGATATCTTCGAAACCGCTAGTCCGATCGAGACGAAACCAGCCTCAGAAGTTCGGAAACATAGGTCGATAGCTATACGCTAATGCCCAAATCTCAAAATATTGATAGTAAGGGGTAGTAAAATCCAATCAAAGTCAGGTGTCAGTCCTTTTTTACGTGTTTTTTCATATAAATGTCTATAACTCCAAAACAAAATGAGATATTTTCACCAAACTTGACACACATATGTATGGGCTCACTACGAGGACACATAAAAAAATTGGTGGGATTGTGCCTCTTGGTGGCGCTATAATAAAACAAAACATGAAATTCCCATTGACTTCAATGCAGTATTATGGTTTAAAATGCTAATGCTATAATTTAAGAATGCATTAGCGTATCGTTACAAAACTCGGTATGTGTCTTCCGCTCCATGTCCTGAAGATACTCAAAAAGTTTCGGGGTAGCGCCACCTTGTGGTCAAAAGTTGTAATAAAATGTACAGAAATGCGAATAACTTTTGATTAAATTAACCCATTGTAATGAAACTGGTCATAATACAGTCAATGGCTCATGCCGAGAACATGGATACCAATTGTGCCATATTTTGCAAACCTATCTGTCCTCCGTCTTGTTATTTGTTAAAAACCTACTTTTTCAAACTCATCCTAGACCGTTTGTCCGATTTTCACCAAAATTGATCCGTATCGTCTTCAGACCATGCTGACAAATAGTTATGGATTTCGGATTGATAGACAAAACAGTTTTCATATACCACTGCAACAGAGTTGAGCCATGATGCAAAAATTACTCTTGAGGCTGTATCTCTGCAATGCTTTGACATATTGACACCAAACTTTGCATGTGTCATTGTCATCTCAATCTGACTAAACCACATCAGTTTCGTAACAGTGACACCTATTGGTCGAAAGTGATAAACCATTAAACCATTATTATTGACTGTATTTAAAATTTGACTGCTATTTTGCCTAAAATCAACTTAATAGGTCCTTAATGGCTCATTGTTGCAGTTGGCTTGAGACTTCCAGCCATGCTGGCATGTCTTGTCTTCTTCTTTGCGCTTGGCCCCGATAATGGCTGCTTGTTATTATTCTGCTTCTTCTTCCGCCATAGGAGTCTCTGGCAGCCCATAGAACCGTATGGTAAAAAGTTGTGAAATTTGGCACACTCATAGAGGCCAGTCTGAGCTGTCACTATAGCAAATTTGGTGCCTCTAACTCAATCCCTCTAGCGCCACCACCTGTCCAAAGTTTCACTCATATTTATGCTTATAACTTTTGACCCCTAAGGGCTAGAAACAAAATTCTTTTTTCATCGGATTCCTTGGCTCAAGCCGATTCGATTTCACCCTATGATGTCATTTTCCGGTATGCAAATTTTCCCGCCATTTTGAATTTTCTGAAAAACCTACTTTTTCGAACTCCTCCTAGGCCGTTGCTCCGATTTTCACGAAAATTGAAACAGATCATCTTCAGAGCATGTTGACAAAAAGTTATGGAATTCAAGTTGATTCGTCCAATCGTTTTCAATAAACGCACAAACAAATTTTACGTGGAGGTTGCAAAAACACACTAAAGGCTATATCTCCGCAACGCTTTATCGTATTCAAACCAACCTTGGTACATGTCATCACAAGCATGACTTGAAGCAACATGCAGCGTTTCGGCGCAGCGCCACCTACCTGTCCGGAGATACGAAAAATGCCTATTTTGGCTTATAACTTCTGAACCGTTTATCCAAAAATCATAAAATTGGTCTCATTAGATTCAGGGCGTCATGCCGAGTCGACTGATATCCAATTTTACCATGTCGGCCATTTTGGATGTCGGCCATTTTGAATTATGTGCAAAAATGCTGTATTTTATGAACGCATGAACAGATTGTTATGAAACTTGGTATGGGTCATCACCACGATGCCCTGAAGTAGCCTGAGAAGTTTCGAAACAGCGCCACCTAGTGGAGAATTTTTTTTTTCAAACGCTTATAACTTTGGGTGTGGTTGACATATTTTGATGGGAGTGTGTTTTTTGGTCTCCTGAATCCTTGCCGACTCCAACGATACCAGACTTGCCAGGTTTCGGCATATGGTTTGCGCAGAGTTGTAATTTAGTGCTTAAAAAACATTTGCTGATATCTTCGAAACCGCTAGTCCGATCGAGACGAAACCAGCCTCAGAAGTTCGGAAACATAGGTCGATAGCTATACGCTAATGCCCAAATCTCAAAATATTGATAGTAAGGGGTAGTAAAATCCAATCAAAGTCAGGTGTCAGTCATTTTTTACGTGTTTTTTCATATAAATGTCTATAACTCCAAAACAAAATGAAATATTTTCACCAAACTTGACACACATATGTATGGGCTCACTACGAGGACACATAAAAAAATTGGTGGGATTGTGCCTCTTGGTGGCGCTATAATAAAACAAAACATGAAATTCCCATTGACTTCAATGCAGTATTACGGTTTAAAATGCTAATGCTATAATTTAAGAATGCACTAGTGTATCATTACAAAACTCGGTATGTGTCTTCCGCTCTATGTCCCGAAGATATTCAAAAAGTTTCGGGGCAGCGCCACCTTGTGGTCAAAAGTTGTAATAAAATGTACAAAAATGCTAATAACTTTTGATTAAATTAGCCTATTGTAATGAGACTGGTCATAATACATTCATTGGCTCATGCCGAGAAGATAGATACCAATTTTGCCATATTTTGCAAACATATCTGTGCTCCATCTTGTTATTTGTTAAAAATCTACTTTTTCAAACTCATCCTAGACCGTTTGTCCGATTTTCACCAAAATTGATCCGTATCGTCTTCAGACCATGCTGACAAATACTTATGGATTTCGGATTGATAGACAAAACAGTTTTCATATACCACTGCAACAGAGTTGAGCCATGATGCAAAAATTACTCTTGAGGCTGTATCTCTGCAATGCTTTGACATATTGACACCAAACTTTGCATGTGTCATTGTCATCTCAATCTGACTAAACCACATCAGTTTCGTAACAGTGACACCTATTGGTCGAAAGTGATAAACCATTAAACCATTATTATTGACTGTATTTAAAATTTGACTGCTATTTTGCCTAAAATCAACTTAATAGGTCCTTAATGGCTCATTGTTGCAGTTGGCTTGAGACTTCCAGCCATGCTGGCATGTCTTGTCTTCTTCTTTGCGCTTGGCCCCGATAATGGCTGCTTGCAGCTATATTTATTATTCTTCTTCTTTTTCCGCCATAGGAGTCTCTGGCAGCCCATAGAACCGTATGGTAAAAAGTTGTGAAATTTGGCACACTCATAGAGGCCAGTCTGAGCTGTCACTATAGCAAATTTGGTGCCTCTAACTCAATCCCTCTAGCGCCACCACCTGTCCAAAGTTTCACTCATATTTATGCTTATAACTTTTGACCCCTAAGGGCTAGAAACAAAATTCTTTTTTCATCGGATTCCTTGGCTCAAGCCGATTCGATTTCACCCTATGATGTCATTTTCCGGTATGCAAATTTTCCCGCCATTTTGAATTTTCTGAAAAACCTACTTTTTCGAACTCCTCCTAGGCCGTTGCTCCGATTTTCACGAAAATTGAAACAGATCATCTTCAGAGCATGTTGACAAAAAGTTATGGAATTCAAGTTGATTCGTCCAATCGTTTTCAATAAACGCACAAACAAATTTTACGTGGAGGTTGCAAAAACACACTAAAGGCTATATCTCCGCAACGCTTTATCGTATTCAAACCAACCTTGGTACATGTCATCACAAGCATGACTTGAAGCAACATGCAGCGTTTCGGCGCAGCGCCACCTACCTGTCCGGAGATACGAAAAATGCCTATTTTGGCTTATAACTTCTGAACCGTTTATCCAAAAATCATAAAATTGGTCTCATTAGATTCAGGGCGTCATGCCGAGTCGACTGATATCCAATTTTACCATGTCGGCCATTTTGGATGTCGGCCATTTTGAATTATGTGCAAAAATGCTGTATTTTATGAACGCATGAACAGATTGTTATGAAACTTGGTATGGGTCATCACCACGATGCCCTGAAGTAGCCTGAGAAGTTTCGAAACAGCGCCACCTAGTGGAGAATTTTTTTTTTCAAACGCTTATAACTTTGGGTGTGGTTGACATATTTTGATGGGAGTGTGTTTTTTGGTCTCCTGAATCCTTGCCGACTCCAACGATACCAGACTTGCCAGGTTTCGGCATATGGTTTGCGCAGAGTTGTAATTTAGTGCTTAAAAAACATTTGCTGATATCTTCGAAACCGCTAGTCCGATCGAGACGAAACCAGCCTCAGAAGTTCGGAAACATAGGTCGATAGCTATACGCTAATGCCCAAATCTCAAAATATTGATAGTAAGGGGTAGTAAAATCCAATCAAAGTCAGGTGTCAGTCATTTTTTACGTGTTTTTTCATATAAATGTCTATAACTCCAAAACAAAATGAAATATTTTCACCAAACTTGACACACATATGTATGGGCTCACTACGAGGACACATAAAAAAATTGGTGGGATTGTGCCTCTTGGTGGCGCTATAATAAAACAAAACATGAAATTCCCATTGACTTCAATGCAGTATTACGGTTTAAAATGCTAATGCTATAATTTAAGAATGCACTAGTGTATCGTTACAAAACTCGGTATGTGTCTTCCGCTCTATGTCCCGAAGATATTCAAAAAGTTTCGGGGCAGCGCCACCTTGTGGTCAAAAGTTGTAATAAAATGTACAAAAATGCTAATAACTTTTGATTAAATTAGCCTATTGTAATGAGACTGGTCATAATACATTCATTGGCTCATGCCGAGAAGATAGATACCAATTTTGCCATATTTTGCAAACATATCTGTGCTCCATCTTGTTATTTGTTAAAAATCTACTTTTTCAAACTCATCCTAGACCGTTTGTCCGATTTTCACCAAAATTGATCCGTATCGTCTTCAGACCATGCTGACAAATACTTATGGATTTCGGATTGATAGACAAAACAGTTTTCATATACCACTGCAACAGAGTTGAGCCATGATGCAAAAATTACTCTTGACGCTGTATCTCTGCAATGCTTTGACATATTGACACCAAACTTTGCATGTGTCATTGTCATCTCAATCTGACTAAACCACATCAGTTTCGTAACAGTGACACCTATTGGTCGAAAGTGATAAACCATTAAACCATTATTATTGACTGTATTTAAAATTTGACTGCTATTTTGCCTAAAATCAACTTAATAGGTCCTTAATGGCTCATTGTTGCAGTTGGCTTGAGACTTCCAGCCATGCTGGCATGTCTTGTCTTCTTCTTTGCGCTTGGCCCCGATAATGGCTGCTTGCAGCTATATTTATTATTCTGCTTCTTCTTCTTCTTCTTCTTCTTCCGCCATAGGAGTCTCTGGCAGCCCATAGAACCGTATGGTAAAAAGTTGTGAAATTTGGCACACTCATAGAGGCCAGTCTGAGCTGTCACTATAGCAAATTTGGTGCCTCTAACTCAATCCCTCTAGCGCCACCACCTGTCCAAAGTTTCACTCATATTTATGCTTATAACTTTTGACCCCTAAGGGCTAGAAACAAAATTCTTTTTTCATCGGATTCCTTGGCTCAAGCCGATTCGATTTCACCCTATGATGTCATTTTCCGGTATGCAAATTTTCCCGCCATTTTGAATTTTCTGAAAAACCTACTTTTTCGAACTCCTCCTAGGCCGTTGCTCCGATTTTCACGAAAATTGAAACAGATCATCTTCAGAGCATGTTGACAAAAAGTTATGGAATTCAAGTTGATTCGTCCAATCGTTTTCAATAAACGCACAAACAAATTTTACGTGGAGGTTGCAAAAACACACTAAAGGCTATATCTCCGCAACGCTTTATTGTATTCAAACCAACCTTGGTACATGTCATCACAAGCATGACTTGAAGCAACATGCAGCGTTTCGGCGCAGCGCCACCTACCTGTCCGGAGATACGAAAAATGCCTATTTTGGCTTATAACTTCTGAACCGTTTATCCAAAAATCATAAAATTGGTCTCATTAGATTCAGGGCGTCATGCCGAGTCGACTGATATCCAATTTTACCATGTCGGCCATTTTGGATGTCGGCCATTTTGAATTATGTGCAAAAATGCTGTATTTTATGAACGCATGAACAGATTGTTATGAAACTTGGTATGGGTCATCACCACGATGCCCTGAAGTAGCCTGAGAAGTTTCGAAACAGCGCCACCTAGTGGAGAATTTTTTTTTCCAAACGCTTATAACTTTGGGTGTGGTTGACATATTTTGATGGGAGAATGTTTTTTGGTCTCCTGAATCCTTGCCGACTCCAACGATACCAGACTTGCCAGGTTTCGGCATATGGTTTGCGCAGAGTTGTAATTTAGTGCTTAAAAAACATTTGCTGATATCTTCGAAACCGCTAGTCCGATCGAGACGAAACCAGCCTCAGAAGTTCGGAAACATAGGTCGATAGCTATACGCTAATGCCCAAATCTCAAAATATTGATAGTAAGGGGTAGTAAAATCCAATCAAAGTCAGGTGTCAGTCATTTTTTACGTGTTTTTTCATATAAATGTCTATAACTCCAAAACAAAATGAAATATTTTCACCAAACTTGACACACATATGTATGGGCTCACTACGAGGACACATAAAAAAATTGGTGGGATTGTGCCTCTTGGTGGCGCTATAATAAAACAAAACATGAAATTCCCATTGACTTCAATGCAGTATTACGGTTTAAAATGCTAATGCTATAATTTAAGAATGCACTAGTGTATCATTACAAAACTCGGTATGTGTCTTCCGCTCTATGTCCCGAAGATATTCAAAAAGTTTCGGGGCAGCGCCACCTTGTGGTCAAAAGTTGTAATAAAATGTACAAAAATGCTAATAACTTTTGATTAAATTAGCCTATTGTAATGAGACTGGTCATAATACATTCATTGGCTCATGCCGAGAAGATAGATACCAATTTTGCCATATTTTGCAAACATATCTGTGCTCCATCTTGTTATTTGTTAAAAATCTACTTTTTCAAACTCATCCTAGACCGTTTGTCCGATTTTCACCAAAATTGATCCGTATCGTCTTCAGACCATGCTGACAAATACTTATGGATTTCGGATTGATAGACAAAACAGTTTTCATATACCACTGCAACAGAGTTGAGCCATGATGCAAAAATTACTCTTGAGGCTGTATCTCTGCAATGCTTTGACATATTGACACCAAACTTTGCATGTGTCATTGTCATCTCAATCTGACTAAACCACATCAGTTTCGTAACAGTGACACCTATTGGTCGAAAGTGATAAACCATTAAACCATTATTATTGACTGTATTTAAAATTTGACTGCTATTTTGCCTAAAATCAACTTAATAGGTCCTTAATGGCTCATTGTTGCAGTTGGCTTGAGACTTCCAGCCATGCTGGCATGTCTTGTCTTCTTCTTTGCGCTTGGCCCCGATAATGGCTGCTTGCAGCTATATTTATTATTATTATTATTAGGGGCCAAGCACCGAAGGTGCGGAGGCACCTATTGAAATTGTTAGTGTTCCTATTATTATTCTGCTTCTTCTTCTTTTTCCGCCATAGGAGTCTCTGGCAGCCCATAGAACCGTATGGTAAAAAGTTGTGAAATTTGGCACACTCATAGAGGCCAGTCTGAGCTGTCACTATAGCAAATTTGGTGCCTCTAACTCAATCCCTCTAGCGCCACCACCTGTCCAAAGTTTCACTCATATTTATGCTTATAACTTTTGACCCCTAAGGGCTAGAAACAAAATTCTTTTTTCATCGGATTCCTTGGCTCAAGCCGATTCGATTTCACCCTATGATGTCATTTTCCGGTATGCAAATTTTCCCGCCATTTTGAATTTTCTGAAAAACCTACTTTTTCGAACTCCTCCTAGGCCGTTGCTCCGATTTTCACGAAAATTGAAACAGATCATCTTCAGAGCATGTTGACAAAAAGTTATGGAATTCAAGTTGATTCGTCCAATCGTTTTCAATAAACGCACAAACAAATTTTACGTGGAGGTTGCAAAAACACACTAAAGGCTATATCTCCGCAACGCTTTATCGTATTCAAACCAACCTTGGTACATGTCATCACAAGCATGACTTGAAGCAACATGCAGCGTTTCGGCGCAGCGCCACCTACCTGTCCGGAGATATGAAAAATGCCTATTTTGGCTTATAACTTCTGAACCGTTTATCCAAAAATCATAAAATTGGTCTCATTAGATTCAGGGCGTCATGCCGAGTCGACTGATATCCAATTTTACCATGTCGGCCATTTTGGATGTCGGCCATTTTGAATTATGTGCAAAAATGCTGTATTTTATGAACGCATGAACAGATTGTTATGAAACTTGGTATGGGTCATCACCACGATGCCCTGAAGTAGCCTGAGAAGTTTCGAAACAGCGCCACCTAGTGGAGAATTTTTTTTTTCAAACGCTTATAACTTTGGGTGTGGTTGACATATTTTGATGGGAGTGTGTTTTTTGGTCTCCTGAATCCTTGCCGACTCCAACGATACCAGACTTGCCAGGTTTCGGCATATGGTTTGCGCAGAGTTGTAATTTAGTGCTTAAAAAACATTTGCTGATATCTTCGAAACCGCTAGTCCGATCGAGACGAAACCAGCCTCAGAAGTTCGGAAACATAGGTCGATAGCTATACGCTAATGCCAAAATCTCAAAATATTGATAGTAAGGGGTAGTAAAATCCAATCAAAGTCAGGTGTCAGTCCTTTTTTACGTGTTTTTTCATATAAATGTCTATAACTCCAAAACAAAATGAGATATTTTCACCAAACTTGACACACATATGTATGGGCTCACTATGAGGACACATAAAAAAATTGGTGGGATTGTGCCTCTTGGTGGCGCTATAATAAAACAAAACATGAAATTCCCATTGACTTCAATGCAGTATTACGGTTTAAAATGCTAATGCTATAATTTAAGAATGCATTAGCGTATCGTTACAAAACTCGGTATGTGTCTTCCGCTCCATGTCCCGAAGATACTCAAAAAGTTTCGGGGCAGCGCCACCTTGTGGTCAAAAGTTGTAATAAAATGTACAGAAATGCGAATAACTTTTGATTAAATTAACCCATTGTAATGAAACTGGTCATAATACAGTCAATGGCTCATGCCGAGAACATGGATACCAATTGTGCCATATTTTGCAAACCTATCTGTCCTCCGTCTTGTTATTTGTTAAAAACCTACTTTTTCAAACTCATCCTAGACCGTTTGTCCGATTTTCACCAAAATTGATCCGTATCGTCTTCAGACCATGCTGACAAATAGTTATGGATTTCGGATTGATAGACAAAACAGTTTTCATATACCACTGCAACAGAGTTGAGCCATGATGCAAAAATGACTCTTGAGGCTGTATCTCTGCAATGCTTTGACATATTGACACCAAACTTTGCATGTGTCATTGTCATCTCAATCTGACTAAACCACATCAGTTTCGTAACAGTGACACCTATTGGTCGAAAGTGATAAACCATTAAACCATTATTATTGACTGTATTTAAAATTTGACTGCTATTTTGCCTAAAATCAACTTAATAGGTCCTTAATGGCTCATTGTTGCAGTTGGCTTGAGACTTCCAGCCATGCTGGCATGTCTTGTCTTCTTCTTTGCGCTTGGCCCCGATAATGGCTGCTTGCAGCTATATTTATTATTATTATTATTATTATTATTATTATTATTATTATTATTATAATTATTATTAGTCGTGCCAATACAGACATGTATTTAAACTGATTTGTCTGGCTCTCTCTACTCTCTCAAATGTCTCTTGACCAGCATCTTCAATAATTGTTAACTTCCTCACAGCTGGCCTGCCTGCAAACTTTATTCATTTATTTATCTTACAATTATGCAGTAGTAATAACAATATTATTTTTTATATAATAAATAAATTAATAATATAATAAATAAATACATTTAGTGTATAATTAATAATCATAATTTGTATGATTTAAAAAAATATTAATAAAATTAGCATATTAAATTGATATCCCTATACTGCTACATAAATAAGAATCTCTTTTTTACATGTTGAATGAATTCATTAAATTGGCAGCCCTATTACTCTATGGCTTAAGATTCATTTAAAATGTTGTTAATTAATTGTTGATAATAAAAAGAGAGAAAATGAAAACTATACTCTCCCCATATTTGTACAACATAAGGGAAATAAACTGGCCAGCTCACCTAAACTAGTCCATTATAGAGCTCTCTCATTTAGAGCCAAGGAGTCTTTATTTGTCTTTTCCTTTATCAGAGGCAGTTAATCCTCTGCCCCTTGAACTGTTGCTCAGGCTCTCTCTCTCTCTCTCTCTCTCTCTCTCTCTCTCTCTCTCTCTCTCTCTCTCTCTCTCTCTCTCTCTCTCTCTCTCTCTCTCTCTCTCTCTCTCTCTCGCTCTCTCTCTCTCTCTCTCTCTCTCTCTCTCTCTCTCTCTCTCCTCTGCTCTTTTCCTTTTCCCTCTCATTGGTTTTCATGGTCTATCCATAGAAGCATCTCACAGGCACAGTGGAGCAAAAGGAGGAGCACAAATCAATTAACTTTTCAGGCCTGCGAGGCTGGTGGGAGGACAAGTCGAACTGGCAGCGTGGGACTGTGTTTCCCATAGCAAGGTTACGCGTTGTCATCTTATCCAAGAAGCTCATCGCCACACTGCCAGCTTCACACTTGAGAGGTGCCCCGGCAAGCAAAATGGTGTTTACCATCAGTATGACCCCGAAGGAAAATGCAACTGCAGTGTCAGGCAAGTAAACTGAATAAGCAGTTAGAGTGGCATACAGTGAGAGGAAACCAGGTGGTGATTTCTGAGAGACAAGACATGTCATTTAGTGCTAAAAAAAGAATCTGCAGAGATTTAAGGGTGTCCTGAAAAGTCTCAAGAAATCGCTTTTTGTATAACCCTAAATTGCTCTTTTCTTCTTGTACTCTTATTCTGAGAAGTGAATCATATACAGGAAAAGATTCACCTCAGCCCGTTATCAAATTCAGCTCTAAAATTGCTTTGATTTTATGTAAGTAACATGTCACCTACAACTATGAAACCAGAAAAGAAAAGCTCTGTTCCGATGTCTGAAAAGATTGGTCTTGGTCTGCTTTCAGATGAACGTCGCAACATGGACCAAAGACTTTTAAACAAAAAACAGGATGTGGTATCACAAGAACTGTACCCTAAAAGACAGAATGCTCAAGCCGTTTTTTTCTCATCATACTCGCGGATGTTGTCAAGCACAGTTCGGTACAGGCATCAGAACAGTACTAAGTACTGAGTACTAAGACCGACGGAAAATTAAAAGTTGCGATTTTCTAGACCGATATAGTTAGGAACTATACTCTCATTCCAAGGAAGCAATAGGTGCAATGATATTACACAGCGCCTGAAAATAGGCTAACTTCCGTCAATATCCCATACGAAACAAAAATATACTGCAGTATATTGGAAAATATCATGTAATACATTAGGCAATATATTCACATATATGGGATTTAATATTAATATTTTCCAATATATTGCAATATATGAAAGCGGCAATCATTTGTATATTTTGCAATATATTACAGGAATATATAATATATTGTATAATACCATCAATATATTATTCCATGTATTTACAATATATTATAATATATTTCAAGTAATATATTGGTAAATATATTTTCCTTTCGTAAGGGATAACCAGTATGACCATCTGCTTGCACAGAGAGCGTGCTGGGGACTATTTTCAGGTGCTGCGTAATATCATTACGCTGCTGCACCTATACTGCAGGAAAGTTCCATGATTATTATGCAGAAATGAGAGTATAGTTCCTATAAAAAAAGTTTCTGTAACTTATTGAGCTGTAGGCTAGATGGAGCCATTTACCTTCAGTCTTTGTGCTAAGCTAGCAGTGAGAGCGTCAGACAGAGTTATAGCACGCACAGAGATGAGATGTATCTAACTCTGGGGGAAGCCGTGAATAAGCTAAAGTCCCAAAAAGTCGACATGTTCCTTTAAGTTAAGATTCATGTTTTTATACTGACAGTATACTTATGTTTTTTTGTTTAGTTTTTTCGTGTTATATTACATATATTTAAATCATTTACATTCAAATGGTGTAGAAAAAGGATAAAAAAGTAAAAGTTTTGTGGAACATATGGTGGTTCAGATGTAAAATCAATGCTGTTTTTGCAGTGTTTTGATTCTAAAAGCATTTGTAATATTGATCTCTTGCATAATCAAAAGACAATCTTGAAATATGCATTAGATTCTATTTTTGAGTGGGAAAGATCAGCCCACAAAAATATCGGTGTGGCTTTATGTATTGCTCAATAGTGTGGAAATGGCTATAAAAAGATACAAAGTGGTAAAAGGTATAAAGAGGTGGTGGTAAAATGAATAAAACTAGTTAACGACTTCAAAGAGTCATGACATTATCATATAAGCTGAGAGAAGCATGGTTTAAAGTGAAGGAGAACTATGTGTTTTCACAGTAAGTGCTTGGAGATAAGAAAAGAAACAAAAAGAAAGAGAAACATCTAACACACAGCACCTTCAACTCTCTCTCTCTCTCTCTCTCTCTCTCTCTCTCTCTCTCTCTCTCTCTCTCTCTCTCTCTCTCTCTCTCTCTCTCTCTCTCTCTCTCTCTCTCTCTCTCTCTCTTTTCTTTTCTTTTCTTTCTACCTCATAATTTCTCTCACATAGCTGGTTTCTTCCAAACTCTATTAGTTGTATTTGTGCTGGAAGGCTGTGTATTCCCCATTAGAGTGATAAACCAGTATAGGCTCCAGCTTGTCCTTATTAAGCAGTGGATAGGCTTCTGGTTTTGAAGTTCACTCTCACTTCCCTCTGGCCCCTAAGCTTGCAGGCTGGGCCTACCAGAACAGGCCGACATTTTCACAGCCGCCATTGATGTATATCTGACCTTTGATGCAGTCATTCTGTGTTCCCTAGCCTGGGGCCTAATTAAAACTAACAGCCCCGTGATACGCCACAGCTACATGGCCCCCCACCTCCACCTCCACCTCCTACAACCCATAGAGTTTGGGCAAGAGAACACTGTGTTCCTCTTCTAGTCCTGAAGTCCAAGTGGATGGGAAAGGAATGGAAATATATGAATGCAATATCCACAATATGGCCTCATGAACTCTTTTTGAAGTCAATAACAAAGTAAGGGTGTAGGAAGGTTTTTGGAGCTGTGAGTAGTTCACATTTTGCATTGATCCTTCCTAGCTGTTCTTTGTTGTCCCTCTTAGAGTTGGCTAGTGATATGTTTTGCTTCCACTAGAGGGCATTTTCACTTTCACAGATATGTTTCAAAAGGTAGTCGAAGATCAAAGTGTTGAACCCATTTAAAAAAAATGTAGGTACACAATAAAAACACACTGCAAATACTTTCCCAAACACATGTAATGTCTGGGGAGTAATGTCTTGTGCTCCTCTATCTCACTAGAGTTGTATTAGACACATTATTTGTAATCTTATGTTTGAATATCTGAATATATTATGTCATACAGGTTCAAAAAGTTGTCTTACAAAGGTGAAATGGCCCAAATAACAGCAACTCAATTAGATGAGTTAACTTCAAATTATGGTAGGACAGTGCATGCTGTTTTGCAAATTAATCACATCACTGTAAAAAAATAAAAATAAATAATAATAATAATAATAATAATAATAATAATAATAATAATAATAATTGTTTTTTGTTGGTTTAACTTAAAAAGTAAGTAACCTGGTTGCCTTGAAATTGAGTTAATTGAAATTAAAAATTTGAGTTGATTCACTGAAGGAAATTTGTTTAATAAATAGAAACTCAAAATATTATTGTATCTGAACCACATAAAAAAATAATAAATCATGAAAATAGCTCTATCTGGCATGTTTCACTGCGTCATAAGAAATAAAACACATATAATTACCCAATATGCTTACAAAATCTTTTAATAATATTTTAATAAAGGTTGTCGAATCTCAAAAAATGTTCATTGTATTAACTCAAATTTTAATTTCAATGAACTCAAAATTTTAAGGCAACCAGGTAACTTTTTTCAGTGAATAAGTATTAGTTTGGTTTAACTACGTGACAAAAACAAAAACAACAAACAAAAAAAATCTTATTGACCCCATACTGTACATTATAGTACATTTGTGGCTGAAACATACTTTATCAACATGACAACAGCTGAAACATGAGATTTTAATACAATTTTTATTTAATGGATTTAATTAATGACATTAAATATTTTAGTGACATAACATTATGTAATGCACTTATCTAATAAGGTGAAGTCTATCACATTAAAATGCTAAAATGAATAAAATATTGTCCTAATTGAATAATTTGAATTAGATGATTTCATAATTTAATATTGTTACATGTATATTTACTTAACTAACTATACAAAATATTTTTAAATTATAATAAACAATGTATTTAAAGAATGTGTAAAGGTGTTTCTGAAGCTGTGCATAAGTAGAAGACCTCAGTGAAGCAGTGCCCTCTTTTAGGGCAATCCAGAATCAAGTGAATCATTGGGCTTGGCGGGAGAACAAGGGAAGAGGAAGGGCACAAAATGCAGGGAAACTTTTGACATTAGTGTCGCAGGGCAAGGTGATGGCTCATAGTGAGTACATCTATACCCCTTTCTGGTGCCCTGACAGGGCCTCGTTTATCTTGCTGTGGTGCAGTGTGGGAAGGTGTGGGTGTGTGCCTGGGGGTTGTGAGGGGGCTGATTTATGGCATCTCGCCCCAGAGGTGGCAGGAGCGAGCTGTGACAATCTGGTCTTTTGGGAAAATGCTGTGTACTCAGAAAGCCCCAGGGAACAGGGGACATGCCAGTGTCCTCAACGAATGGCATATCTGCCCTGGTTGCTCTACTATGGATGGTAACGGAAGCTGTCTGGATGCAGACACATCCAGCTCACTCCAGTGGCCATCCAGTTCAACAGTTTCAAACACTTCTGAGTCATGACACTACCCTCATTCCATCTATCTATCTATCTATCTATCTATCTATCTATCTATCTATCTATCTATCTATCTATCTATCTATCTATCTATCTATCTATCTATCTATCTATCTATCTATCTATCTATCTATCTATCTATCTATCCTCCGTCCATCCGTCCGTCCCTTCCTCCCTCCCTCCGTCCATCCGTCCCTCCCTCCTCCCTCCGTCCGTCCATCCATCCATCCATCCATCCGTCCGTCCGTCCGTCCGTCCGTCCGTCCGTCCGTCCGTCCGTCCGTCCGTCCGTCCCTCCCTCCCTCCCTCCCTCCCTCCCTCCCTCCGTCCGTCTGTCCGTCCGTCCGTCCGTCCCTTCCTCCCTCCCTTCCTCCGTCCGTCCATCCATCCATCCTTCCGTCCCTCCCTCCCTCCGTCCGTCCGTCCGTCCGTCCGTCCGTCCCTTCCTCCCTTCCTCCGTCCTGCCGTATGTCCCTCCCTCCCTCTGTCCGTCCCTTCCTCCGTCCATCCGTCAGTCCCTTTCTACCTCCCTCCGTCCATCCGTCCCATCCTCCCTCCCTCCGTCCGTCCCTTCCTCCCTCCGTCCATCCATCCGTCCATCCGTCTGTCCGTCCGTCCATCCGTCACTTCCTCAGTCCATCCGTCAGTCCCTTCCTCCCTCCCTCCGTCCATCCATCCCTTTCTCCCTCCCTCCGTCCGTCCCTTCCTCCCTCCGTCTGTCCATCCGTCCGTCCATCCGTCTGTCCATCCGTCCGTCCCTTCCTCCCTCTCTCCGTCCTTCCGTCCGTCCCTTCCTCCCTCTCTCCATCCATCCGTCCGTCCCTGCCTCCCTCCATCCGTCCGTCCGTATGTCCCTTTCTCTCCCCCTCCATCCCTCCGTCCGTCCGTCCGTCTGTCTGTCCCTCCGTCCCTTCCTCCTTATCTCCGCCCATCCATCCGTCCCTTCCTCCCACCCTCCGTCCATCCCTTCCTCCCTCCGTCCATACATCCGGCAGTATGTCCCTTCCTCCCTCCATCCCTCCCTCCCTCTGTCTGTCCATCCGTCCATCTAGGGAAATTTTCTTTAGGTTTTCTTTTTTAAGGCTTACATTCTCAAATTTCATTTTAGCTACTTACAAGATTTTCAAAAATGCATTTAAGAATTAAAATAGTTTGCTTTTGTCTAAGGTAACAGAAACCTCTTTTTTGGCCAATTTTTAAACTTCAGAGACATCAGTCAATTGACCTGATTTATTCATCGAATCTCTTCAATTTTGCACTTTTAATCTCGGAGAAAAAACTTTTGATCGAACGTTTTTCCAAGGTCTCACTTAAAAGTTCTCAAAACAGCAGGCTTCTCTTCACTGGCACAGGTCACATTCCATCAGTAATGTAACTGAATTACAGCTCACACAGAGGGTAGGTGGTATCAGTTATGCACATAAATTCAGTACGTAACTGGGTTTTCCCTAAGTCCACAGAGACACGGATGGATTTCCACACACACGCATGTGCTCACTCACAGACAGGGATATTATTTGATATGTGTGACCTTTGACAGCAAACGCAGACCGTTCATTGGTATTCTTAACACCGTTTCGGGGTGAGACCGAAGCTCTCCGTACCCCACGTACCGGTGAGATCTGCTCCAGATTTGATATTCTCAGCATAGGAACTTTCCTAAACCACTTACCCTTATTTGCAATGCAAATATCCAAAGACAGATTTATCCAATGGCATTGGGAATCACAGATAAACAGCACACTGGCAATGACTTTGCTTGTCATTCTCCTCAGATGAGGTAAACATCATTATGATTTATAGTGCTCGGTGACATTGTGGGAATGCAAAATATAAATATTCCAGCTGACATACTGATAGACTGACTTCCATTTGAACCTGAAGAAAATAGTCTGATTTGTAACATCATAAATACATTTAGATCAATCGTTCTGCTTCTTCGCATACATCAACGTCAGGCCGTAGAGGCACATCTGGTCTCAATTCAGAGCTAGCATTGCAGTTTTGCTAATACACTGCAGTTGATGGTGATGCTTAGAGGTGCTCAACCTGTCTGCAAACACAAGTGGATAGATGCCTCAAAATAGGATAAACCACAGGAGTTGATTAAAGCCATTATGATCTGATGGTGTTTGTAATAGCATTAACATATTGAGAGGCTTCAGTCAGTGACAGAGAAACCTTTTAAACGCTGTCAGCCAAACAGCAACCGATGAACTTTTCCCATTGCTTAAGGCACCTGCTGGTCTGGCTGCAATTGTTCATTTGATGGTGTAAATAATGGCAACAGATTCTTTAGGGTCTGTGTATCTTTTTTCTTTTCTTTTTTATCAGCATATATTTACTGCATTGTGATATATATTGTGTGTGAGCAAAATCACACGAGTAGCATAGCTGTGATTCAATCGTATTTAATCACAGAATGCTTATATACAGCCATTATAGATACAGAGCTTGTAGCTAAAAAAAATTTAAAATAAAAATCATCATATATTCTGGTCTAAATAACTACATTATCACCTAAATAACAGCAGTATTTGTAAAAAAAAAAAAAAACTACACTGTAAAAAAAATTGTGGTGGTTTTTGTTGGTTTAACTTAAAAAAGTAAGTAACCTGGTTGCCTTAAAATTTTGAGTTTATTGAAATTAAAAATTTGAGTTGATACAATGAAGGAAATTAGTTTAATAAATAGAAACTCAAAATATTTTTGTATCTGAACCACATAAAAAATGTGAACCACAATCAGATTCGAGAACCAGTCAGAAATGTCATACATATACACCGATCAGGCAGAACATTATTCTTAATTTTTTGTTGGTCCCCTTTTTGCTGACAAAACAGCCCTGACCAGTCAAGGCATGCATGGACTCCACTAG
Organism: Pseudorasbora parva; assembly: GCF_024679245.1. Classification (NCBI taxonomy): domain Eukaryota; kingdom Metazoa; phylum Chordata; class Actinopteri; order Cypriniformes; family Gobionidae; genus Pseudorasbora; species Pseudorasbora parva. Next base: position 9,293,870 of record NC_090190.1, read on the forward strand.
ACCCCTGAAGGTGTGCTATGGTATCTGGCACTAAGATGTTAGCCGCAGATCCTTTAAGTCCTATGAGTTGCGAGGTGAGGCCTCCATGGATCAGACCTGTTTGTTCAGCACATCACACAGATGCTTGATTGGATTGAGATCTGGGGAGTTTGGAGGCCAAGTCCTGAAACCCAATTTTGTGCTCCTCAAACCATTCCTGAAGCATTTTTGCTTTGTGGCAGGGTGCATTATCCTGCTGAAAGAGACCACAGGCATCAGGAAATACAGAGACCATGAAGGGGTGTACATGGTCTGCAACAATGCATGTCATAGTAACACATAGATGTCAGGACCCAAGATTTCCCAGCAGAACATTGCTCAAAGCATCACAATGCCTCTTCCCATAGTGCATCCTGGTATCATTTTTTTCCCCCAAGGAAGTGATGCATACGCACCCAGCCGTCCATGTGATATAAAAGAAAATGTGATTCATCAGACCAGGTCACCTTCTTCCATCGCTCCGTGGTCCAGTTCTGATGCTCACGTGTCCACTGTTGCTGCTTTCGGCGGAGGACAGAGGTCAGCATGTGCACCCTGACTGATCTGTGGCTATTCAGCCCCAACAAACTGCAATGACCTGTGTATTCTGACACCTTTCTATCACAACAAGCATTACCGTCTTGAGAAATTTGAGCTAAAGTAGCTTGTCTCTTTGATGGAACCACACGGGCCAGCCTTCGCTCCCAACGTGCATCAATGAGCCTTGGCCACCCATGACCCTGTCCCCGGTTCACCACTGTTCCTTTCTTGGACCACTTTTGATAGATACTGACCACTGCAGACCAGGAACACACCACAAGAGCTGCAGTTTTGGGAATGCTCTGACCCTAGCCATCATAATGTTATGCCTGATTAATGTATTTTAGATTATTGGGACATACAAAATTTAAAAAAAATATATAAGTTGCATTGCTCAAAGTTATTGCATGTACACTTATATATATATATATATATATATATATATATATATATATATATATATATATATATATATATATATATATATATATATATATATATATATATATATATATATATATATATATATATATATACATTTTTTTTTTTTTATTATTATTATTTTTTTTTTTTTTTTACTTTTTTTAAACAATATTGTAAATTCAAAAAAAAAAAAAAAAAAAAAATATATATATATATATATATATATATATATATATATATATATATATATATATATATATATATATATATATTAACAAAATGTTATCTCTATGTATTGATCTCTGATAACAGACTTCCAATGAAACAGCACTGTAATTCTCACTAAAGTGTTCATTTCCTCATTCTTCTATATAAATAAAACTAGAAAAGTATATTATATGTTAAGTATATGTGTATGAGGACACATTTGTGTGTATGCTCATTCATGCACATCAATATAATGTGTGTTCAGGCAGTATGGATACATTGCAGCTGATGAGCCTGAGGCAGACCGAGTGACTATCTAGAATCGAGTGCTGCAGGTCAGTGCAGAGCTGAATCTTCACATCTTTCTCTCTTATTGTTGTAACTTTCAGTTCGATCCTCAGTGATTCAATAAGCTGAAAACGGCAAACATCTTAAGCTCTGCAAATGTTATGCTTTGAAAAGATGTATTTATTTTTGATGAAAAGCTTTTAATCCATAATACCTCACTACTCTCCCACTAAGACATATTTATGAAGATCTATATTAATTTATAAAAAATTTTTTTTTTTGATATAAACAAAGAAAGCCACAAAAAGAATATTTTAAACATGCTTTTCTAATCTATATATAAATAGCCCCATTATGACTGACATGACTAATCATAAATATGAATTTAGTGAAAATGAATTCTCTTTCATTTATTGTATGTTAGATACATTGGAATATGTTTGTGTGTGTGTGTGTTTGCGTGCGTGCGTGCATGCATGCGTCCGTGCGTGTGTGTGTGTGTGTGTGTGCGTGCGTGCGTGCGTGCGTGTGTGTGTGAGTGCGTGCGTGTATGTGTGTGTTGTGTGTGTGTGTGTGTGTGTGTGTGTGTGTGTGTGTGTGTGTGTGTGTGTGTGTGTGTGTGTGTTTGGAAGTGAAATATAATGTTGTATTGCATTAAACTACAACTGAACAGTTTATAGTAATGAAGGAAAGCCATTTTGTCAGTAACACCATGTGGGTCGTCATGGTAGATTGGGCTCTACTAAAAATGTAATTGCATTTAGTGTGTGACCCAAGCTATTGGCTCATTGGCTAGAGTACATTCTTGAGGGCTGTGAGTTTGAATCTCACTGAAGCAGAGCAGCACTATAACAAGGAAAAATTAAACTAGCTCCTAATTATAAAATTTGTGCAGAAACTTCATTCATTGGAAGGAGATAAGCTGTTCATGCAAGACTTCAACCGATTAATACCCCCGTGATGAAGGATAAAGCTACTACCTGCTTACACGCTTGAAGACACAGACAAACACCAGTGGGAGGAGAAATGCATTTCTGCAAATTCTAACAAATAGCACCGCCAGTGTCCATGTGATATTTTTAGTTTTGAATGAAAACATTGCAAAAATATAACAAGATGCTTTTAGCGTTTGGAGGAGATGTCTAGTTTATGTGATTATAAAAACTTTCTTCATAGCTGTTCTCATTGGGAGAGGAAGCTGCAGCATTCATTTGTGTTTGACTCAAGGCACTGGCATTTACGCCAGCATGTAGGCAATTTGTCAGAGGAATAACATTACAGAATTATTGGAGGTGAAAATCACAGATTTCACTGGATGTCTGAATTAACAAACTGTGTGTTATTTGCTGTATATGAATCCTATACATTTAAGAATACAGTTTGTTTTGGAATATATGCAAACTGAGGGGGGAACTGAAAGAAACCCCCTGAAGAAAAAACCTGCCTTAAACAAAGGTGATTTTCCGGAAAATTACATAACTCACTGCTTAACTACCACAGTCCGATACATCGTTGAAGAAATCAGCAAGCTGCGACTCTTTCCCAAAACCGTATTTTCACAAATGTGTTGTTCAAGGTTAAGATATCACACAGGTGGTGGAGTCATAACTTCTTTTAATGAATCCCTTTAAGATTTAATTAATGCTAGACGTTTTTGCTGAACTACATTGCATCTGAGGACTCATTTTCATTTTTCCTTTAATATCTCATTTTGATTTACTGAATCACAGGCTATTTTTGCGCTGTATATAGAGCAAGCACATGCACACTCTTAAAAAACTTGTTAACAAACTAAAAGATTTAAATATACATTCAGAACCAGATTTATTTACAGCTTGCGCCAGCGCAAACCCTCTTTTGGCATTAAAAAAAACTACTATCAGAATTTTCTCAAGACATCCAGTGATGCGCTGAAAAGGCTTGGACACAGTTATTTTTGCGGCTGACCTTGTTGCAAATATGCATTTGTAGTTTCCCTTTCAGGTGCAAAAATGATAGGAAGAGAGAGAAATGAATCACGCAGGGTGATTTACAAAGGTTTGTGCTCATCAGTTTACTGGGGTTTGTGCCATTATTTACTGCTCAAAAAAGCATGTCTTAAACCAGACGCTAACTGGTAGATTGCATTAGTCATTGTGGAAATGGTCCGGCTGCATCTGTGAGCTTTAATTTGCACATCGACAATAAATCATGTTTTTTTTTTAAAACTTAAAAAAGTTCCACTCCCATCGCCGCTTTTACGGAATGCGTGTATAAATTTGCGTGCTAACTCTCACGCAAATTTGCCCTGTTTAGTAAATCTGCCCCATAGATTCTACTAAATGTCCACTTGATTATTTTGCTCTAGATTTTGATTTATTAAGTCCAGATGTCATGCAAACAAGAACCTATACTTCTTACCACAGGTCGATCTGTTCTGATCCCGAATCGCAATGAACCAACAAATAAGGGATTCTCCAGTCTGTGACAGTATGCTAAGATATGTTCTGCTATACACATAAACATAATCAAAACCATCTGTAACAATGCAATACTATCATATAAAAAAAAAAAAAAAACATGTTTTAATCACATAAGATCCAATATGGAAGGCACAGCATTGTGTTTTAATCTCAATATGCAACCCAGGCTCATTGGAAATACGTGACTCTGCCTACATTTTTGCAACACCCAAAATATGTACCTCCAGGTACGTTTATCAGCACTTTTTGGGTGAAACGTCCACCAGAGGCGCTAAGTGGTAATATTTTTAAATATAAAATATAAAAACATTATCTCCGCGTGTATGTCTATGCCATGTGATTCCGCCAACCTGAGCCTAATTTTATATTTTGGAAGAACTAACTCCTACCCTAAACCTACCCACTCGCAAATAAATGTACAGTCATGTGTATTTATTGCAAAAACTGACCAAAAATCAGTATAGAAGTATTAACTCATGTTGCATTCCAAGTCTTCTGAAGTCATACGATATCTTCATGTGAAGAACCGAGTTGATCTAAATGTTTTAGTCGTTGAAATGATGATCGCGCTCCTTTGCGAACAGAACACACACATACGCACTCGTTCATTCATATTTCTAATTCAACTGATACACAGGGCAAGTAACGCGATCGGTCACGAGATACACGAGAGCCAATGGCATTTTACAATCAAAGCTGATGTAATGGCGCAATTGGTCACAAGACACACCAGAGCCAATGCTGTCAAAGCTGACGTGACATTTCCTCCGGCGGCAATATTTGAAATGTATTATTAATCTTTGGCGGATGGATTCAACGTTATTGATCGCTTTTGGAGATTTTCTTCACACATATCAATCGTTTGGCCTCTGAACACTTGGAATATTTGTACTTTCTGAATAAATTATGCATGCAGTCGTATCTGCCTGTTATATCCTGTTTTTTATAATACACAAACGGGTAGGTTTAGGGAAGGGATTGAGCTACGCATTCAAAATGTGTCTGAATATGAGTGTGTGTCCACAAGGTAAATGGATTTATAAACATACTAAATTGTTTTATTTTAAAAATGTAAAAATGCAAAATGTTTCTTGTGATGGGTAGGTTTAGGGGCTGTGTGTGCGTGCGTGCGTGTGTGTGTGTGATAGGTAGGTTTAGGGGCTGTGTGTGTGTGTGATGGGTAGGTTTAGGGGTAGGGGCAGTGTAGGGGGATAGAATGATACGCCGTTGATAAATACACTAAAAAGCGATTATGCGTCTTGATAGCACGCCAAAATGGCATATGATTTGGCGAGTCATACATACACCATTTCATGAGATCAGTCTGGAAATGGAGTAAAAATATTACCACTTAGCGCCTCTGGTGGATGTTTCACCCAAAAAGTGCTGGTAAACGTACCTGGAGGTACATATTTTGGATGTTGCAATAATGTGGGCAGAGTCACGTATTTCCAATGAGCCTGGGTTGTCAATATGTCTGCAAATCCAGTGTCAACCTGTGTCTTGTTTGCAAGCGATTATCTTGCATGCTAATTGTTCGTTTAGCTCCACGAGTCGGTGGGCGGGGCTACAAAAGCAGGCATACACATTTATCTCTAGAGGCGGCGTTTCCCCTTCTAAAACGTGATTTATGTAAGAGCCTCGTTTTCCGGGCCTGGTGTCTATAAAAGTTTTGACTAACAAGGAAGTTTTCAGCTCCGAAACGTTCAGGATATTCTTATATTACCATGACCTTTTATATATCAAAGGCTCAAGGGAAAGTAGATTTCTCGATTCATCACCCTTTTAATTGTTACTCTAATATCAGGAGAGTTTTATATTATCGTGACAGGTATAGCTCTATCAATTAGATATAGATCCAGGTCACTAAAGGCCCAGGTATGTTTGATTGGCAAAACATTCATGCATTTAAGGGTTAAGTTAAACCTGGGGAAATGATACATTTTGTAATGTACCATGGTTAATCAGGCTGTCATTTAATGTTTAGATGATGAAATGTCTGCTTGGCCAACGCACACACTGTGTATTAAATCTATTCTGCACCCCACAGACTAATGAGCAATTTCCCAAAGGTCATGAATTCAAATATCACTCAGTGCTCCAGTGAAAACTATCACACTGACCTATTCCCAATGTGGCACGATTTTAAAACAAAACTGTTTCTCATCTGTATAATACAGTGAAATATTGAAGCAATTCCTTATGATTTAAAACAGGGACCGTGAAGCCAAAATATTTAAATATAGAAATGCTTTTTGATTGTGTTAAAAAAAACAAAAGCATATCTTTATTTTATTGCATTATTATCTTACTCGGAGCTAAATTGTGAGTTTTAATCTAAGTCTTATCAAGCAGAATTGTGCAAGTTTTATCAGTTCCCTTTCGAAAGGGAACTCGAGCTGCGTCAGCTGACGCTATGGGGAACGCCTCCAGCGTGACCGGTGTCTGAGCTACTATCAAACCACAGCAATCCTATTGACCTGCGACAGCCTATGATGTCATCAAGGTGCGACCAGGAAGTATATAAGGGCGCCTTGCAAACATGACACCAGCATCTTCGTCTTCAGGGACTGTTTTTTGTCTGAATGCTTCAAATCAAAGGTAATCCAGATTCATTTATTTTCTGCCTGGGATTAAGAGCATGCACAGTCAAGCTCTTGTGGAGTCATTTGTTCGATTGTGTGTAATGTGAGCGAAGTTTTCAATCCGAGATCGCTCCGTTCTCGTCTAGCGCTCTTCCTGAGGGAAGAGCGTTTTTGCATCTGAGATTAGTGATGTGATCCCCGCTCACGCTGAGGCTGAGCGCGGATGCGCGTCACATTCCCTCGGATGGGGTCGCCGATCGCCGCGAGGGGATGTTTCCCTCCGGCGATCTAGCGACTGACGAGACTAATCACGAATGCTCGTAGGGATGGCTGGTGAGAAGGGAAATTAATTTCTCAGCCATCCTGACTGTGTATGCTGAGCCGATGGCTGTTATGAGCGCGCTGCATGCAGGCTGCGGCCGTCATGTGGGCGCATTAAAGGAGAGATCGCTCGTTTAAATGGAACGATCGATTTCTCCCCGGCCATAAAACCGTCGGCTCAGTTGAGCTTTTCCATTCCTTCCTGATCTCCTGACTGAGATCGTGAGGGTATGGAAGAACCCATATTCAGTGTATTCACGGACATCAGCGGGTGTTAAATGCTGATGTTTGGAGGATGGGTGGATATGGGTATGTGTTCTAGCTCCAACCCTGCCATCTGAGCTTCTTTCAACTATGTTTCAAGAGGTTTAGATGGCGGGGCATACACGGCAGCGGGTCAGCCTGGTGCTACTTTTACGCCATGTCGGTGTTGCAAGTATACTGGGAAGACCTGCTGAGGGATCTCAATCAGGGAAAATACCCTGACCCGCGGCGCAGCTGTGCGCCATATCAGCGATAGCAGGGCCTGAGGGCCAGTGTCACAGAAGCGCGGGTGGTGGTGTCCGAGGACCCGCACACCGCTGAGATCCGGGTCCCAGGCAGGCGGGAGGCGTCACGGTATACGGACCAGTGACGGGGCCTGAGTGCCAACATCGCCTCTCATGCTCCCCGCGGTTAAGGGCGGGGCGCAAAGAGGCGGACTCCCACATAAGAGGAATAGTATCACAACGCTGTTGGCGTGAATGAAATATCTCTCCCTTAGGTGGGTGAGTTAAGAATTACATCTCATTTACTGCTCTTCTTCATTTTCTCCCCAGGCGCTTCTTCATCCGGCCCTGAGGGGGGCCATGACGATGATACTCTAGACCCCGCCTGGCTGGGCTGTGAGAAGTGCACCCTCAGGCGGTTGCGCTCCTAAACATGCATACTGTGAGTAAAACTTATGTGTGGATATCGTCGCGCAGGAGGCGAGCTGGTAAGTCCCCCTTGCGAGGGAAACATTTATTATTTATGTTGTGTGAGACTTCATGCTCCCCGCCAAGGGTTTGGGGATCACGGTATTGATGGAGGACACCATAGGGCCCTGTAGTTCCCCTGTCCGGTGGCTAGAACGATTTTTTAGATGCCGTTATGTGGTATGTCTAGAGCTAGCTTTGCTAGGAGAGAATAGCCGCCATTGTATGTACAGCTGTGCAAACAGTTTTTTTTTTTGCCTTCTCTCTGTGTGATGAAGCAGTATTGAGGCAACCGCTCATTCTTGTAGGAATGGGCTGTTGTTTTAGGCGAGTGTGTCTCTCCTAGTCAAACAGGAAGCTCTTAGCCACCCCAGGGTAAAGCGGTCAACGTTGCCCCTCGTGGAATTTCATAGACGGGAGGGTGAGTTTAGGCTTACGCACGAACTACAGATTTATGTCTAGCCTCGCAGGGCTTGGACGGAGTATTATTGAGGTTGTTTCGCTCCCCCGAGCCGCGTATAATACTCTTATGTAGGCTGGCCCTCTCCGGGCCACTGCATCGGTTGGCCTAGGCTTTTGCGGGATGGGGGGCATTTCTTTCCAAAGAAGGAAAGTAATTATCGCCCGAGGCCCTCGGTTTGAATATTGCAGGGCATTTTCTTTCGCATCCCTAGTCAGCCTCCTCTTACATTAGAGTCGTCCGGCCAAGGCCCGCCCCCTTCTCTGCGTTTTGGGGTTTTTAGTAATGCAGGTTGGTGTGAAGCAGAATGAACAGCGACTTAGCCAGTGGTCGTGGGGCGGGGTTTGGTGTCCCACGCTTGTACGCAGGTGGGCTAGTTTTGCGAAAACCCCGCTTTCCAGAGCTTGTTGTGGCTGCCACCTTCTGGCGGCCCCTGGCCCCATCCTGGAGGATGTTGGGCCGGTGGGTAGCATATTTGTGAATATTTTTTGCCCTCTGCTCTGTGTCTTCTGCTCCACCTTTTAGGGCTCGGGTTGAGCTGCACTCGCAACCTGCGTGCTTCGTAATGGTTCGGTCGGATGCTCCCCTGGAAGCCGAAGCATTGCCATGGCTGACGCCCTAGCGTGAACGGTAGGCCGCTGCATGAAGGAAGAGCGGCCGCCCTGACGCAGGTGACGTAAGTTGTACTCCCCTCGCTTTGAGGGTCTAGGTACTTTCTGCTGAGTACACTGCTTTTGGCAATGTGTTTAGGCTATGTCTGTAGGCACTGCCGGATGGGACTGCGTCATCGCATGGAGGACCCCGTGAGCCTCCGGGATGAAGCCAGCCCCGGGAGGGGCATGGGCTACCAGCTGGCTGTGAGCAGCCAGCTTGGGCAGTCCTGGCAGTGGACTCTGAGCAGGAGGCCTCAGCAGGCCTCCTTGCGGGTGAGTCGCGACATCGGGCCAATGTGCGCCTGGGAGGAATATCCCCGACGATGTATTCAGTACCTCGTCGACAAGCAGGACCATCATGGCCTCCCTGGGGTGATTCCCCAGGTGGTAACTGGATGTCTAGGTCTTCGTCAGCCAAGCAGACAGCCACTGTCAGCCCGACTTGGAGCGGCCAGCATTCATCCGACCTGCCAGCGAGCATTCGTCGCTGGCATGGCTACAAGCCCAGTTAGTAGGCCTCCCTAGGCCTCCCTGAGGGCCTGCTGGGGTGCAGCAGGCCTTGCCGGGCTTCCCTTGAGGGGGTATTCCCGTGCTTCAGGTGTTAGACGGCAGGTAGTAGGCCTCACCAGGCCTCCCTGAGGGCCTGCTGTGGTAGCAGTAAGCCTCGTCTGGCTTCCCCCAAGGGGTCGTTCCTGGGCTTCAGTCACTGGATGATAGGTAGTAGGCCTCGCGGGGCCTCCCTGAGGGCCTGCTGGGATGCAGCAGGCCTCATCTGGCTTCCCCTGAGGGGGTACTCCAGGGAACTAGCGCTGGATAACAGTTCCTGGGCTCCAGTCACCAGATGGCAGGTAGCAGGCCTCACCAGGCCTCCCGGAGGGCCTGCTGGGTTGCAGCAGGCCTCATCTGGCTTCCCCTGAGGGGGTGGTCCAGGGCCTCGGCCACTGGGTGACAGGGATTAGGCCTCACTAGGCCTCCCGGAGGGTGAGCCCCGGTTCCTGGTTCCTATGACAGTGAGCATGGTTGCTAGCCAGGGCGGCTAGCATGATCTGCTATCAGGTAGCAGGTCTCACCAGGCCTCCCTGAGGTCGTTCCCTGGTCTCAGTGCCGGCTACGAGTAGCCTGGCAAGTAGTAGGCCCTGCGGGGCCTCCCAGGGGGAATGAGTTCCTTGGACGGAGACACATAACTGGCTCAAGCTGACAGCTAGTGGTTCCTGCCATCAGGCTTCGGTCCTAGCCGGCAGCACCTGATGGCGGGCGCATACTCTAGCACGACGAGTTTACACTGCTGCCATGCGGTCCTTACAGGACAGGGACTTGCATAGGTTGCCTACAGCATGGTACCTACCAGGCAGGCTTAAGAGCTCCCCTCTTAGGAGGGTTGTCTGTGAGCTGACGGCCGCCTGGGCCTGGTCAGTTGGTCGTAGGCCCCTCGGGGCCTCCCTGTGAGATCAGCCTGTAGGCCTTCTCAGGCCTCCTGAGCACCCCTGTAATGTATGTGCTCGGTAGATCCTAGGATCGAGCAGCTGACTCCCCTCGCTAGCAAGGGTGGGAAAGCACTACGCTGAGCGCTGTTCTCCAGGATAGCCCGTCTCTGAGTTCCGGCCTGAGGCGGACACTGCCAGTTCGCAGTCCCTCAGCTTGATGCCTCTCCAGAGGCGAGTTTCCAGAGGCTCTGTTGTTAACAGACTGGGCTGGCAGACGGAAGCGTCCCGCATAGTGACGCCAGGTCAAGCCTCCCTGGTGGCATTCGGTGAAGTTCTTCCTGAATAGTGACTGGCTGGGGCGCCCTCGGGTCCCCTAGCCACATTCCCTTAAAGGAACCCCTTCTGTCGAACAGGTTGGTTCCAGGCCTTTGAGCGGCCGGGGTAGGGTACATGAAGGTGCCCCGAGGCCACAGCTCGGGCTATGACCGTAGGGAATGCTGTCACTGACAGCCTAATGTGACCAGAGGGGGAGTGGTTCAGGCATTTCAGTTGAATTTGCTTGTCCTGACAGTTGTCACTGCCAGTAGGCATGCACTCCCCTCGGCATGGCGGCGTGGGTATATCGTTCCCCATAGCGTCAGCTGACGCAGCTCGAGTTCCCTTTCGAAAGGGAACGTCCCTGGTTACGAATGTAACCTTAGTTCCCTGAGAACAGGGAATGAGACGCTGCGTCACTTTTGCCATGCCTCGGGGCCTGCCTGCGAACAGTCCCTTCAGACGAAGAAGCTGGTGTCATGTTTGCAAGGCGCCCTTATATACTTCCTGGTCGCACCTTGATGACATCATAGGCTGTCGCCGGTCAATAGGATTGCTGTGGTTTGATAGTAGCTCAGACACCGGTCACGCTGGAGGCGTTCCCCATAGCGTCAGCTGACGCAGCGTCTCGTTCCCTGTTCTCAGGGAACTAAGGTTACATTCGTAACCAGGGACGTTTTCTTGGGTGATATCCATCTAAAAATATGGCCTGGAAATAAAAAATAAAATTTAAAAAATC